>NC_043963.1:16109118-16211618 GCF_902148855.1 Sphaeramia orbicularis | reverse complement strand
ACATTAAATTCATGCTCTAATATGGGCTAATCTTCACAGGTTAGGGTCGTGCTGCAGCCATGCAGCTGCACTGATTTTTAAGGTTGACCTGTATGTCAGGATGAGAAGGACAGAAACAGCAAGCACATGATGGGCCCGCATGTAGAAAGGCATGTCCAGGAGAGAGGTCAAGCCAGCATTCCTGAGTCAGATCCCTTTGGTCAAGGCAAACAACCATCCTCCAGGAGTCAGGGTCTGCTCAAGGTTTCTGCCTGTTAAAAGGAAGTTTTTCCTCATCACTGTCACTAGTCACAAGTGTTTGCTCTGGAGGATTCTGTTGGGTTTCTGTAAATATGCTTGAGAGTCTGGTTTCGACCGGCTCTAAATGTAAAGTGTCATGAGATAACTTTTGTTATGATTTGGCGCTATAGAAATACAATTTGATTGACTGATTGATTGATAGAGATCAATTTCAGCAAGCCAAAGAGGACAGCCAGTCAGATGAAAGACATTCCTGAGAAAACCGGCAAACTTAATGTGAAAGACAGGAACATCAGTTGATTTCAGTGTAACCAAGTTCATTTTCAGTCATGTTTATCTTAATGAATATGTATAGCTATTACTTTTGCTCTATAAGGACATTTTTCAGGACATAAAGTGATTGATGAGGTGAGTACTTCTCCTCTTGAACCTTTAACCAAAACACATAACAATCAAGAAATGTCAGTTGAGATACTAACACTATTGGTAAGGTAAAATGAGAGAAAAAAACAGAGTAAGTTACCTGTCTGATTTTTTGGGCGCTTCCATACACTGACTCTGCTTTGCACAATCAAATAATGTGGGAACAAAGTCTGGACTTGCTGGATCCATACATGCCTCCCCTGTAAGACATCCACAGTAATTATTTTATTTTTTATTATTTTATTTTATTTTTGTGCTCAGTCATCATGTAAATATATTGCAGATATATTATTACTGTATGCCCCACTCCTTCATTAAATGCTTGCATAAGTAGAGTGATGTTAGCTAAACTGTCTATGAGCAGTTGCATTTGTGTACATGCTGATGTTAGTTTACACACTAATGGGTTCGGTTGCTGAAAACCAGAAGTTCTTGTAGGCACTGTGCACTTGGTGAAAACAAACCCACATGTTCCCATTAAAAATCAACAAGGAGACCTCACTTTGAGCACATTTGTGAAATGCCTAAACACTGGGCAACATTTAGCTTGTTTTGTTAAATAATAATCTCATTTTCAGTTGCATCTACTTAACATTTTAATTATATCAACTCAGTTTTTTGAGTGGTTTGAACTTAAGTTTACTATTGCATGGACTTAAAATTTTAATTATATCAACTCAATTTTACATCTCATGGTACTCAATGTAGTTATTCAGATCTGCTTCAATTTTTAAATTACATTTACTTAATTCATAAGGTAAATCTAAATAATTTCACAGCTTTCAAATTTACTCAATAGTTTTAAGTGTAAAAATGTTACACAGATTAAATTGAGTAGAGCATAGTTAAAGTTCTTAGAGTGTATGTCTCTGTAATTCTTTAATTGTATTAGTAATTATTATTCTTGATTTCAATTTACTGAAATTCAGTGTTCCATGTGTTAAATCATTGGAGTGGTGATTTTTTTTAAATGTGGGCAGCCAGGGATAATCTAATATATGATATGATAATATAACAATACAACAGCTGGGAATGAGAAGGAGGAACATCAAATCAAGACTGCTTTAATAGGATTTCCAACAGCTGATTTGTAAAAGTATTAAAAATCAAACATGAAAACACCCTCTGGAGGCTTAATTTCCTACCCACCCCCTTTCTGTGGACACAATGTTGGACCAGGAGTTTACCTGGAGATTAAATCAAGTACGTATACGTCTGGCCACTGTCCAGGAGGCCACTCCGTCGGGTTGCTGACCCAGCTTCCTACTGGTAATGTGTACAAGTATTCCTCAAGACCACATATGCGCGATTTTTAAAGGTAGTGTGGCTTTTCCGCCTCATGTAGGCTGTCAGTGTGTGAGCCATCCCTACACATGTGCATGCCAGACTGTGTAGCCACATCACGTGGTTTTGTTTACACCGACTGCCTCGCTGGCTCACCCGGATATGACGTCACGCTGACCGACCCCATGTTGCCATAGATACAGCGTATTGTTAAGTTTAGTCAATACTGTTTTGCGTTACGAAACAGCCTACTGGGGATACCCGTTTTGTGGTTGCCGCCGTCACAAGTTTATAATTACTGACTTCCTATTTGTGTGTGTGATAAACAGAGGAGCACATCTTACCTGAGATGAAATGGGCACTGCAGAGCCGGGAATTCCGGATGATTTCATCAGTCCAGTCTGTCCGATTTATGGCCTGTAACCATAAGCGTCTGCGGTTAGCCTGAAAGGGCGTCCTCAACGACGGTATTCGGTAGAAGTGAAGGTTATTTTTTTTAGCATTTCTATTCTGACAACCTACAGCACAACAAGACATTTCTCCTCCCCTTTTTTCTGTATTCTCACCAGTGTTTTTCCGCCACCAGAATGCGTGCGCAACTGCGATGACGTAGCCGTGACGTCATATCCGAAAGCGCAGCAGATGCATATTTGGAATACTGTTTCACCAGACTGCCTTTGAAACTTTCTAAATTTTATCAACAAGCTCTACTTTCTTGGAAACTTTGCTATACACACAGTTTTTCTCCATACAAAGCTATTATTTGGAATAATGAAAACATTATTGTTAGAAAGAAATCCATTTTTTTTACAGAGCTAGATTGACAAAGACATTATTTTCCTTAATGACCTCTTTGACAAAGATGGGAACTTATTAAGATATGAGCAATTCATGACAATAAATTCGTTTCCAATTCCAAATAAAGAATATAACTGCGTATTCAAAGCGATCCCTAATGGTATTGTCTTACTTATAAAAAATCATCTTAGTTATCTAACATCACAGACAAATAAACCTTGTTTATTGATTAATGGCATTAATATTTTTAGTTTGAGCTGTAATAACAGACATATACGCAATGTATTGAATGAAACGAGGAAAATTTCCCCCAGAGGTAAAGGAGTATGGAAATCAACTTTTTCTAAAATTGAGTGGTCAAAAGCATGGACATTACCGTATAAATACTGTATTACAAACAAAATTAGAATTTTACGTCTCAAAATTTTACATAACATATATCCCTCCAACGCTATTTTGTGTCGATTTTATGATGTGGAGGAAATATGCAACTTTTGTCAATCTGAATCTGAAACTACACTTACTCTTTTTATGTGAACATTCTTCTAATTTTTGGTCCAAAATGGAAAATTATATCATATCTAAAAGTAACAATAAAATAAATATAACATCCCAAAATGTAATTACTTATTTTAAACATGATACTAACAATCTAGAATTTGTTGTAAATTTGTTCATATTATTTGGAAAATTTCATATACATAAAAACAAATACACTAAAACACTCCCAAATTTTAAAATCTTCCTATTAGAATTTGGAAATTATATTAAATCTTTAGAACTCATTTATAATTTAAAAAAAAAAAAAAAAAAAAAAAGCACTAACACCTTGGCTATTTATAAACAATTTTTTAATACTGACTGAACTCTCTGCTGCATTTATTTATTTATTTATATTTGTCAGAATTATTATTTTTTATTTATTTACTTTTTTTTTTTAACTATTATTTATATATTATGCTGTGTATTTTTAAATCTATGCATTATTTTCTTAAACTTATATGTTCAAATGCTTTTTCCCTTTTGACATCTTGTTGTTTGTTTAAAATGTTGTACTATATACTCAAATGTTAATAAAGTTGAAAAAAAAAAAAAAAAAAAAAAAATATATATATATATATATATATATATATATATATATATATATATATATATATATATATATATATATATATATTGGAATACTGTTTTAACCAGTTGAACAAGGGAGAAGGCTGTTGATTCGTCAGTGGGTTTAGTAGTAGAAAGTGTCTTCTGGTACATGATTTCCACCTACTGTTAATAGGTTGGAATAATGCTGCATAGAACCCCTTTTATAATGAATCGCAGCAGGCAAACATTTATTCACCTCATCACAAGACTAAAAAGTCAGTTTGTCTGTGTAGTGAACCAGTTTTTCTGCTAAAAGGACCTTGTTCACTCTGATTCTGTTGCCTCATATATGTTACACAATCTCTGCTGCTTTAATTTTTATGAATGTAATACTCAAACTCTTTTTTTCATACCAAAGTACATATAGATATTATGCCATATGTTGGTGCTTTAAATGGCAAAGTCACCGATTATGATCTCAACAAAAACCTACAATTAAAGTCATGACAAAAACACTTAAACCCATAAAATGTGTTGAACTGATGCTCTGTTGTATATAAAACCACATTATTGTTACAGGCTGAGCATGTGTTTGTTTAGGGTTCAGTCATTCCACTTGACTGTTTTGTTGGTGCTGTTCATGGATGAAAACTCTGGATAAAATACAGACACAGAGTGAAAATAACATAGTAAGAGGTTCTCTGTGATTTCTAGAGTACTGTCATGGAAATGAATGCATTTTGATAAAGGAAAGATATCATTTAAAGTTTTGGTGACATGTTTAAATTCCTCATAAAACACTAACTGAACCTTCAGTACATTAGGCAGCTGGATATTGTTTTTGTTTTACTAAAACTTTGTTTCTTTAGTAGAGGGAGATGCAAGTGATTTTAAATTACATTGGAAAACAATGAAAATATCTAAAATAACTGCAGAATTTTATGAAACTAAAGTTATCTCAAGTCAGAACTCACTATATGAACTGTAATGCTACCTCCTATTTCCATATATAACATGCTTACAGTACATTCAGGGATACAGTTCATTTTAAAACTGCACAGATAAAAATGATAATGTACTACTTAACTTAAAATTAGAAACAGTATGTAATCTTTTTTACTTATTCACTGACTTAAGAGAATAGATTCTTAAGAAGTGCAGAGCTGAGGGCAAATATGTAAAAGAATTAGAGGGGTAAACATGTTGAATAATTGTCATAATTAAAAAAAAAAAAAAAAGGCTGTAAATATATTAATATCAAACTGAGGTATGATCATTATTGTCGATAAAATGTGGACAAATGAACACAGGCTGGTTGTTTATGTATATCTTAAATTTACTAATGAAAGGGTTGTTTCAGCTTCAGCCTTTTTTACACCTTACCATTCTGGAGTACATGTAGCATTTGTTACAATCTTTATATTATTCTCTTTTATTACAATATTGGGGACAAACTTGATCCAATTTGACATAATCAAAACATCTTTAATTATTTTTTTAGCCTGAGTTTTGATGACTTTTTCTAAAGTTAAAAAAAAGAAATAAAATGAAAGTGAAAAAAAAATATTTTGAGGCTGATTCAGGACTTTACAATGGAAAAAATTAATTCAGTTTTACTAAGAATGTGATGATTTTCTGTGATGTGTTCATGTCATGATGTTATGTAATAGGAAGTGTTTTCTCTCTATAAACAACCAGAGTAAGACCTAGACTATGCACTCATGATGCCCTCAGTCACCTATTTATTACGTCAGATAAGATATTTATGCATTTTAAATGGATCAGAGCTTTAGAATTTGGTACCAAGACGATTGAAAATTGATCCAGATCATTTGTAAAGTTACAGAAATCAGCCTCTTGAACTGCTCTACTTTTTCAGTTTTGTAATTTATTGCCTTGTTTTTTTTTCTATGCATTAAATGAATAAGGACTGAAATTAATTTCCAGTGCTTAATCTAAATACTCCCTTTTCTTTTATTGTAATATTATTGTAATTGACTTTTATTAAACCCACATACCAGCCAAACACACAGACATAACCTTTCCCTGTAGATTGATTTATGGCTTCGTGTTTATGGCTTCCTGTAATCTGAGCAGAGTTCAACCGGTCCATCGATAACATGAGGTGATTCTTTGGACGCTGATAGGGTCATTACTAATAACATGGCCTCTGTTATGAACACATGTTTAATGGCTCGTCCAAAGGAACATGTGAATGTTTTGACACCTGTTTAATTTCTTTAGAACATTTACATGTACACACACACAAACAGACGTGGGTTTTGCTTCCGTTGGCATCATCGCACCGTGACTCTGCTGCTGGTAGTGTGACCTGCTGGGCTTTAATGTCAGTGCAGTGTTTACAGAATGAGACTGGGAACAGCTTGGCACACAGGGCTCTGGGTTAAACAGGTGAAACAGGATGATCACAGCACTTTCATACTGTTAAGCCTTATACACTGTTCTTTTCTTCACAGATCTGTTTAGGATCTATTAAATAACCTCTTTGGTTTCAGTAAATGGTTGGTTAATTATTAATGTATATTTCAGTGGGCTAGAAGGTGCAGTTACAACGAACATAAATATCTACAATTAACATAATATGATGTCCTTATTATTCTTAAGACACAAAGATATAAACATCACATCATGGTCATTTTTATTGAATCTGAAGATGGTATCTATTCTCTAGAACTGTGTAGATTTTTGTTTGTTTGTTTTTTTTGGGCTGGGAAAATGGGTCACAAATCCAGTTTATAATAATATAGTGCTTAACTTATACTCACTGACTTTGGAGAATAGATGTTAAAGAACTGAGCTGAGGACAAATATGTATAACAGATGTATAATTAGTGGATGAACTTGTGGAATAATTGTGAAAATATTGTAAAAATGGCTGCAAATATCAAACTGATGTATGATCATTCTTGTCTGTAAAAGGTGAACAAATGAACACGGGCTGTTGTTTTTGTTTTGTTTTTTATTATTTACCAGTGAAATGGTTGTTTTATGCTTTAATATTCTCTGTAATTACATTGTACATGACAAACTTGACCCAATAAAAAAAAATCTTGAATAACTTTCTTAGCTTTTTGACTTTTTTTTTTTTTTTTTTTTTTTACTGGGTCTCCTTTTGGAAAGATACCACTTTTCCATAGTATCAGCTCTGAATGTTTTGTTTTGTTTTGTTTTTCATTTCCACTGTATGAAAAGTAGATATAACATTTACCAAGCCAAGCTAGTTGGAAATCACAGAAAATATCAGAGCAAATTTTGCTCTGATATGCTCTATGCTCTATCTTTATGAATTGACCAGATTGGAACCTGAAACAACTATATTCTCTGTGGAAAAATCTTAACACATTTAATTTGAGGAATTATACTTTCATCCTCCCCAGGAGTTGAAAAGCAGTAACAAATATGCTCTAATACATCAGTTTATTGTCTTGATTAAAAAAGAAGAGAGCTGTTCAGTTCGAGATGGAGCTCAAAATGTGATTGGTGATGTTTGTGATTCTCTCACTCCTGATCATATGTATGATGTCAAAATGAAAATAAATAGTGTATGAATCTTAATTTCAGAAGAGGGAAAAATGTGCTTTGGCTATACAAATACTCAGTAAAAGAGAGAGTCAACAGGACCCCTTTTCAACAACAGTCAAGTAATTCAGTAGTGTTTGTCTACATTAATGTTTGTGTTTGTAACTTGTGTGTTGCTAACAGTAGTAGTCAGCTTTAGCTATGACTCACTGACTTCGATCTCCCCAAATCATTTCTAATTTAAATTAAGCAGCAAAGTAAATTAAAATGTAGATGTTAATGCAAATAATGATGTGTTTTTGTATATTTGGGACTCATTTTGTTTTTGAGATATGAGTGGAAAAAGTTTGGGAAACCCGGCTGTAAATAAATGACTGAAATCTGCTTTTTAAATAGGATTAAAATTACCACAATGACATGTTCTCAGTGGCCGCAAACAACTATGTTCTGTGAGGTTCATTTGACACCAGGCTGTTTCAGCTACATGTAAAACATGAGAAATACAAACATTTTTTTGTGCTGTAAAATGAATGATCAGGTCAAGTTTTACCCCTAACAATATGTTCAGATTAAGACTATAAAAATAACAAAGAAAGATGAGTTTCATGAAACATAAACATCTTATTTGTACCTTTATATATATTAAAAAAAGTGATACCACTCAATCTTGTGTGTGACGTTTCATCCATGAACTGGAACAGGGAAGCTTTAATATCAGATGTACAAACAAAACCTTTAAGTACACAGTATATGTAGTGGATGGTAAATATAAAATGCATCAGATGTACATTTTCAACTTTCAACAACAACATCTGTTACCAACTTCAATTTGTTGAAATAGAGGCAAAACAATTTTCTTACAGTTCATAATCTATTGTATATTTACAGATATTACCATACATACATACAGTATTTTCAATATAACATTAACATCTTGGACAGAAACTTCACATCAACATCTGTGTGTGTGTTATCTACAGTCTAAAATAATCTACTTAAAAACATGGCAGAGGACATTTGATGGTTTCCTTTCAGAGACAAAAGCACCACTAAATTTGCACAGAGCAAACAGCCATTACGGATGAGCAATCGAGTGCATCAAATGTTGATACTTTGGTAAATCTGACATTATTTTATCTCAAAAACAAGTAGGTAATTTTGGTAACACTTTGCATAAAGGCTGCACAGTATATCATATCATCACCTTCCTAAAATAAATGCCCCTTTTAGCCACTTTTTCAGATTTTTCAGGAAACACAACAAACTTAAACATGAGGAAATTATTATTATTATTATTTTTATTTTTATTTTTTTCTTTCTTTGTTTATTTGGAGAAGCAGATCCTACAAATCTTCCCTTTCGGGTACAATTCAATGTCCACACCTCAAATGTGAACGAAGATACTAATTCAAGTTTTTTAGTAGAATATAGAACAAATATAACAAGTGGGCGGGAGGAGAGGGCTAGCTCTGCTTCTTCATCAACAAGATAAGACATATTAAGGTATGTATGTTTACACTAACCTAAATAGAAATGTATATCATGTAAGAGGAGATGATTTAGGCAAAAATGTAATTTCTGTTAAAAAAAAAAAAAAAAAAAAAAAAAGACAGGCAATTATGTAATGAAGGTGGTGATATATTAATTGGTCTCTTGGCTGTTAAACTTTCCTCCTTTTCTTAAAAATACTGGTGACCCCACATGTTCAGTTGTTTTCAAATACAGGACAAACCTTTATATAAAACAGAATGTTCAAGATTGGTTGTAACATTACACAGTTTCAGTCTTCAGTTCAAAAAGATGAAATACGACATGTCTAAAGAAGCCAGCCAAGCACAGTATTCATTCTAATGTACAATAAATGAATCAAATAAACAAATATGCACTGCGTCTAAAAAGCGTCTGAACTGTTTTATTCGGTAACTCTGTCATGCCAGTGTCAGATCCCTCGTTACCTGTCAAGAGTTACCGGTGTAAGAGTCGACCTGACAAAACTCTCCCCGCACTTTCTGCTGCACCATAAAAATTCCTTTGGTATTTCAATCTAACAGATGCGGTGTAGTGCTTCTGCTGCAGCTACGTCTGCTACACACACACACACCACAACATCTGAACTCAACAGAGGCGTGAGCTGTTTATTATGTGTCACCTTCAGACAGTTAACTGGTCTGTCACAGAAAGCTGTCCTCAGTGGCGACAAAGGAGAAACCGTTGAAGGCGTTGTTGGCGCTGGTGCCGGCGTTGAGCTCTGGGGTCCGACTCACTGAGTTCGGGACCATCTCTCTGGTGAACTCTGGATCTATGTGCTGAGTGTCAGCTGGGCCTTTCTGTAGAAGACACAAATAAAAACTAAAGAAGTTAACTAAGGTTTGGAAGGAAGGGAACATCCAAACCACCCTCTAATCACCTGTAAAACTGACTTACACCTGCTCACCAGATCCAGTACCAGTTTTCTGTGGTACTAGTCCAACACTCCCTGTTTCCTCCCACATTCATTCACCTTTGGTCCTCAAAAATAATACTCTGGATCAAATAATCACCTCAGAAGAGATGGAGTCATCTGCTTATCCCACAAGATATCCCATGGAGCTTCAACATCCTCACATTCATTTCATACATTATCTGCCTACATAAAAACTTCCAAACGTACATAGTGTGGAAATGATAATGAAATGTTAATGTGTTGTTTAAATATATCAGAATCAGAATCCGCTTTACTGGCCAAGTATGTGAACGCATACAAGGAATTTGGCTTCGGTTTTTCTTTGCACACGTTTCAACATGAACCCAACACAACATGAACCCAATCACACTTGAACACAGACCTAATATAGACAAACATTCAACTAGAGACAAGGACAACAATGAGATGAGATTTACAGTGGATTTGTAATATGTACAGAGGGCAAACTGGAGTTTTATACAGTGAGTGGATGTGTACAGGGATCCAGTCTATTAAAAATATGTTTATGTATATATTATTATAGTGCAAATTAGTCAGAGTTTTTATATGGAGTGCAAAAAATAAGTTTGTGAGTGGGTGAATTTTCAGGGGGATACCAACACTAGATGGCTCATAAAGTGTAAAGTGTTCATGAGAGTGATGGCCTGGGGGAAAAAACTGTTCATATGTCTGGCTGTTTTGGCGTACAGTGCTCTGTATTGCCTGCCAGAGGGAAGAAGTATAAACAAAGTATATGCAACATGACATATAAAAATATTAGGTAAGTTCTGCATTCAAAACCTACTTAAAATGTACTTAAAGAATGAAAAGTTAATGTTGTTGTGCAGTAAAATGGTCCCTATCGCTGTTTTATTATCATAAATGATGTTTTTGATTCATTTTACTGCTGCATGAATGTGTATGTTGCATTGTAGTTCTGTACAAGATCATTGGAACTTCTTTATAAACTGTTTGCACCTTAATCTAAAGTAATGCATCATGTTCTAGAAGATCAGTGTTGCTATTCTGTGAGAACTACATATTTCTAAAAAGTCAACTTTTCACAAACTCAGAAAAACTGGTCTATTTTCAGCTTTGTGATGATGCATTTTCCAGTGAATCCAAGAGGGTTTTAAAGAGTGGATTTAGCTTAAGAAGGAGGAGAATTGAAAATCTAACCCAAAAGGAAACCAAAGATAAGTCACATTGTTTTCACTTCACATAAAGAAGAAAAAATTGTAATCTGTAAACTAATATAAGTGAATCTGGCAGACAAATGTACCAGAGTAGATGTTTAAAGTAGCATAAAATGGTATAAATGTCAACCACAATAATGTGGTAAAAAAAAAATTGTTACTTTCAACAATGGATGTTTCATGTACAATGAATGGTTATATGTAATACTGAATAAGAAAACCATTCTCTGAAGAGACAAAAGATAAAGTAAACTGAAGTTAGCATAAAATAATAACATACTGATAAGGTTCTCACCATCTTTAAGGTGATTAATATACTGTATAACAGAAAATAGATAAAGTGACAGGCCTTTATTTCATAGAATAAGACAAAGAGGAAGGAGTGAGAGGGTACACAGGTGACTGCAAATAAAGACCTGGTATGAAGATAAAAAACAGAATATGTATTGATTATAATGTGTCTGGATGGACTCACCACGTTGGGGTTGTATGGAGGAGTGATTCTCTTGTGATAAAGGTCATCCCAGTTAATTGGAGAGAAAAATATGTGGTTCTTTATTTCTAACTGTAGACAAAAATGAAAAAAAAAGACAATACATTAAGTAAAATGCAAACACGGTGTGGTATAATTCCAACATTCATTTGTCAACCTCTTTGCTTTGAAAAACTGTAATTTCCCCAAAACTTCCATAAGGGATTAAACTAGTCCCACATCAATAGAAATACTAACTCAAAAGCATCCTCAGTCTAGAACCGGGCTTCCTGTTTGTCTGGGAAACAAAGCAGCTGAAATAAGTCTCTAAACATGAGACACTCACAAAGTCGGCGATAGCCCCGAGGCGTCTGTGCTGGTCTTTCTGCAGGAGACCGATCAACAGAGAGCAGATGGCGTCCGACTTCCCAGGAGGCAGGAGGAGCGGCTTGTGGAGGATCCCGTCATACATTTCCCCAACGTCACGACTGTAGAACGGAGGCTGAGGCAGGGAATCATCAAAAATTATTACTGAATGACGCATTTCCCATACTACATATTCACCCATAAAAAAGAATGATTCCTCAGTTCTTGATTGTAACTGTTTAATATGAGATATGAAGTATGTTTCTAAAAATAATAACTGTCTTACTTATTCTACCCGGTACAATTAAGTATGTGCCCTAAAGGTTCAGTATGTCTTGTATGCTTGTGTGACCTTAGCTAACTCCATATCTAAGCTGAGAGTAGCTAGTTGCTAATGGAGGAATAGAAGAACTTGGAAGTGATATAAAGTCCAGTTCAGAACAAATTAGATTTGTTACAAGAAGAGTTGAAAACTTTAAAGTACTTGGAAAGCTGTTCTGTCACATTCTGAAAACCTGCCAGTCCACATCCATGTAATCAAACAAGACAATGTAATATTTCCATTATAATGATTTTTTGTACTTCATACCAAAACAGTGCAAAGGAAGAAAACAGAACATAAAAATAGTTAAAATGCAGTATATATGTAAAAACTATTACCCTGACTTTCATGGAACTTAGTGACAGAGGAGAGTTTGGGCCACAGATCCACTGTGGGCCTTGGTGGATAAATATGGGGTTTCATATTTCTACCAAGACCCCACAGCCCAATAATTCAACCCCCTATGTCACAATGTTATAAAAGGAAAGTGATTAAAGGAAAATCCCGCTTCTGTCTCTTTTTATGGATGTGCCACAAAATTTAATGAGGTAATTTAATGAAACCCAGTGCAGAAGTTTTTGTTGTTTTTCTGACTAAGAAACAAACCACGGTGGGACCTTGGTGGAGGTACAGAATGTGCTCTACTGAGCCCCTCTAGTTACAAACAGACTTCTAAAATGCTTACTTCTGCCATCAGTGTTGATGATATGATATTTCCAAAAGCAGCAAATTATGTTATTGCTATTTTTAAGTTTTGGTAAACATTACAAAATTTCCCAGAAATTAGATGAATTATAACGCTACAAATGATTAACTACTGTTATGACATCTTCATACCGGGATTCTTCATTTATGTAATCTGAGACAGATCTGATGATTTGCTTATGACGAATGACCAACATTAGCTGCATTGTCATGGCAACATTATTTCTTGAAACTTCACAAACGTCCAAATACTGTATCTTCAATGTGATGTTGTGGCTTTTCTTACTAAATTTGAGGTCAATCTGTTCAACCTTCTAGAAGGACTGCACCAGACAGTAAAAACCCGTCATTTTTTGTTACCACTATGTGGCACTATAACTTCCAGTTGACATTATTATGCCATTGTGTTCAGGGTTGGACTCTTTCATGGAAAATGGATGATTTAAAGTGAGATTTTAACAGTTCAATGTTTCAAAGCAAGACATCAAAATTCACCCCCATGCCCACAGAGGGTAACAAAAGTTGCTAACATCCTACTAGGTTGACTTCTATGGCCCAAATTTTGTAGATATAGCTGTGAAAAACATGGACCAAATGTTGTGTTGGTAGGTGAAAGGAGCCAGGAAAAATGTTCTTTATGAGAAGCAATTACTACGTTTTACAAAAGGCATCACATACAAGACATCTCAAAGTCTTAGATCAATATGGTTCCTGATGTATAACCCATAAACCACTCACACCATCAAACATACCAGGCTGTAGATCATCTCATAGAGAACTGCTCCCAGACACCACCAGTCCACGGTCCGGTCATACGGTTCCTTACGAAGAACCTCTGGAGCCAAGTACTATAGTTACGTAGAGAATGAAAAAGTAAAGCATCATTCAATGTCACAAGAAAATCCTCCTCACTGTAGATGAAACCCTCTCTATCCTAAATATAACCATAGATACACTACAAATCAAATGTTATACAAATATTTGATGTCTTTTTCTTAAATATTTCATAGCTTATTGTTTCTTTATTTTAGAGCCCATTTTTACAGTTGTTTTGACACATTAAATAAACTATGTAAGGTAAAGCAGTAGGTCACATTCTTCACTGCTTTTAAATACAGACAAACAGAAAATAGGGGAATAGGGGTGAATTTGTGCAGAGATTACGTCAGATCTTGTCGATGATTGAAACAATACTGTTTGACTTTTTACAATGTGTATTTGTGTTTGTCATTATTATACAGTCTCTGGTAAAGGTTTATCTTTCCATATCTAAAATTCAGCTGACATTAATATGTAATTAATAGTAATAGATTTTGTTTTGGTGTTGTTTGTTGCTTCATACATTCATGATTCATTCATAAATTAATACCCAATACATTTTCTGGTTTCATAGATTTGTTCATTTAGCGTTAAGTATAACAATGTTAGTCAGTGAATGCTTATTAAATTATTATTTCACTTACTTCTGGAGTCCCACAGAAAGTTGATGTGGTTCCTTCTGGTTCCACTCCTTCTTTGCACAAGCCAAAATCTGTCAGCACCACATGACCCTGCACAGCAAAAACACAAACAGGATGTTTCAAGTCAAAACATTTCAATACACTAACTTAAAGAACATGGATCAGATGATGCCTACGTGTTAAATCTGACTCACCTGAGAGTCTAAGAGAATATTTTCTGGCTTCAAATCTCTGCAGTGAGCAAATCAAAGCAACAAATTAGCTTAATTGTTTACATTTACATATATTTTGAGGACATAATGAATGTATATGTGTACGACTGTCTGACCTGTAAACAATGTTAAGAGAGTGAAGGTAGCCGATAGCGCTCGCTACCTCAGCGGCATAAAACCTCGCCCTGGACTCAGAGAAACACCGTTCTCTCTGCAGGTGGAAAAACAACTGTAAAGACAGAGAGAGAAACAAATACAAAGAGCATGATAAGACGTGATACTGAAATTAGAAACAATATTTAGACAAGGCAGAGGAAAAATTTAATGAAGCGGTTAACAGAAGAGGAACTGCTATTAAAAGGCTTCACAATAAGAAAACAATGGCAGTGATAAAATAACAAAAAACAAATCATAAATGAAAAAATAGCATGAAAAACAGAGCTCTCACATTTGGGATAAAAAAAAAAAACTACTTCACACCAAAATTAAATATCTAATAAAAGCTTATTGTTCATATTAAGGCTTCATCTTTAAGTTTTTAACCTAATCACCAACGCCATGTGAAATAAAGAGAGGCATCGACAAAAAGACGATAAATATGTAAGTGGCACAGAAGAGAAAAAAAAACCTTGAAACCTATGCAAAGCAAAGACACAACAAGATTAAAAGATGTAATACTGAAATGATGTGAAAGTGATAAAAAGATTAAATGATGTAAAAGATTAACAATGGTGTAAAGTAAAACATTCAGCAAGACAAAAAAGACATAAAAGCCTGAACAATTATATAATAAGATGGTAACTGCATAACAACTTAACAAGACAAAAACAATGCAAAAGGGGTAAAAGAGTAAAATGAAATTAAAAAAAAGTGAAAAGATTAAACAAGACTAAAGCAACATATAAACACAAGAAGCCAAAACATGATATTAAAAAAAAATCCAGAGACAGTGTTTTTACTTGAGAAAAGTCATTAAAAATGTAAATCTATGGCATTTCAAGATGTATTTTTGTACTTTAGGGTCCTGAGGAGACCCAAAAGTGTTTCTCTTTCGAGTCTAACGCTAAAAAAGTTCCACTGATGTAGAGAAATAAATAATGTGAATATAAACTGTTACCTCTCCTCCATTCACATAGTCAAGGACAAAGTAGAGCTTCTCTGGAGTCTGAAAGGAGTAGTGAAGCCGAACCAGAAATGGGTGTTTCAGACTCTTCAGCAGCACGTTCCTTTCTGCCATAATGTTTTTTTGCTACAAGAGAAAAAGATGCAAGTGAATAAAAAATCCCACTGTCTTTTTTTTTTTGACATTTTAATGAAAGACTTTCACAACACCCCCATTAACACGATGTCTGTCTGGAAGATTTAATAATAATGTGCAGAAACAGAGGAGCGTTTTTTCCACTGTTGCGTGCATGTAACAGATTTTTTTATGTTGCATGTCCTACAAATAAAAATCAGTAACGGTAATAAAAGTGCTGATGATCAACAAATTAAAAATTGCGTATTGATATTTGACTAAAAGGATCTTTGTTTGAGCAGATGATGCCTCTGGCTCCTGTTATTTTTAGCCAGCTGGAACCGTGGACACATGCTTTTGGACCAAGAAATCATGTGAATAGTTTTTTCAATGTTTAAAATTTTGCTTGAGGATAAAAACACTGACTTAAAGTAAAGAAATTAGTGATAATAATGTGTATTAAGTCCACATTTAAAATATTATGCTTGAAAAAGCAGCGTAAAAGAAATCAGACCAAGATGTTTATGACTGTATGAAGATATAAGACTATACTGTGGTAGTTTAGCCATGAAATGTGTACAGTGGTATATATTCACAACTGGTAAATCTATGCTTTCATGCCCAGTTGTGTTGTAGTAAAGTCTGACTGAGACTTTGAGGGGTTAAGACCGAGTCGAGATCACAACCACATTCACTACAACGGCAGTATGGTAAAAACGTTATTCAAATATTATAGCTTTATAGACAGTAAGATACAATCAAAGCAGTTAAGCTGATTAAACCTGTAAAGGCGGTAGGTGTGTGTTTTTCTTTTAAGTGTCTTACAACCAGTGTGGGAAAGATTGTGTCACAGACATATGATATACAAAGCACTAGGGATAAACTGAGTACAGTAAAAAAAAAAAAAAAACTGCTCTGCGTCAGTGAATCCAAACTCAATTTTTTTCATCTTTGCTGTTCCTTATCGAGCTCTACGTGACTAAGCAGTAGAGTGGCATGTAGTGTTTATGTTGGAGCTCACATTAGCTAATGTTTATGTGACCAGACTTTATACACATTAACTACAGAGCCTTACGTAGATGTAAATTCACTGTCTCATCATTGTTTATCAAGAGAAAAAATGTAACTTAGGAGCAACAATTTGTCACCACATGAGCTGAACCCCTCTACTTCTAACAGAACTAACACTGCATGAGCATGTTATGTAACCAGATTGTAACTAGATTAGGTGTCTTGAAGGCAAATAGCTGGTAAACAAGTGGAAGTATACACATAGGTGGTAAGTACAGCTTATGTTAGCAAAATGGGTATGGGTCAGATGAACTCCTTTTGTCAGTGAGAAGACAAAATGAGGCAGTCTGTAGTGGAAAATAGGTAAAAAGTTTTACACCTGAAACAAATGTTTGAAAGACAATGCATAGGCTTAGCGATACTGGCACAGCTGTGGCCTTGACTGGTTGTAAAATAAAATCTTTACTCTTCTAAAACAACATAAGATCAAGGCCTTCAAAACAGGTCCACAAGTGTCAACATTTTTAGATATTTATTTAAATACTTTTGCAAATACAACTAAATTAAGTGTGCTGCTCCTAAGTGCAGGGTGCTATAAAACATTATATATTGATAAAGTCATAGAAATAATAATCAACAGGATAAGGAAATAATCTGAAAGAAATCTGATGCTGATGATGGATGTCATCAAAAGCTTAATGTTTGTTCTTTCAGTTTATAATAAAATGCTATATGCTATAAGAATTTTCACAAATAATTGCAAAGGTTCCTCAACTGCTGCCGTTTCAGTGAGGACCTTTCTGTTACAATAGTTTGCAACACTTACACTACAATCATTATTTTTACAGTCTAATAATAATAATAAAATCCTGCAGTATAAAAGCATTGACAGCCTACATAAATGTACTGTTTGACATTAATTCAGTAAACAATGGAGTCTTTATTTGAACGTGCTGCACCTTTAAATGCCGTGCCCATGTGGACCTACAAGACTATCTGACATAATGAAAAAAACATGACAAGACCAAGAACTGCACCCACAGTATCAGACATACATCTACTGAGAAAAACATAATCACATTCGCCATACTCATGACTATAAATAACACGCTTTGGCTATAGAAACATATCTCTCATGACACTTGAGCTCCAGCAGAAGCAAACACTTGAGTATTAAAAGACAACAAATGTGTGTTTAATTGGAGTGTGATCAGACCAACACAGACGTGGCCCAGTTTATTTAGAGGGAGTTGTAAAATTTGTCCTTTGTACAGAACAAGCTGTAGATTAGATAAGATTCAGATCATGTTGCTGGGTCAAAACACTGTTTACTAATAACACTCAGAGATACTCACACACACTTATCGTTGCACACATTTTCCGTCTTTGTCTGCCAGTGTGTATCACAAATCAGCACTGTTTTACTTTTATAATTCACCGGCCAAAACTTGACTGACGATTAAAATCAGTAAAAACATACAAACTATTATCAGCAAATATGATAAAAGTATCAAAAGTAAAGGTGTCTTTTGGAAATTAATTAAAAATTATGTTACTGTATCATGACTATCGGCTGTCTCAGTTATTAATCAAATAAAAATCCATATTGTGCTTACTGTGGACAAAATATTAATATAAAGAAATGGTGTTATGAGTTTCTTTGCATGGTAATCAAGGAAAATGCAAAATACTAGTCATTTTCGCCCAAACACACAAAGTTAAATTAGCATAAAAAATACAAAAACTTTGCATGTCTCAGTAGATATTAAGCAGACTACGTAAAAACAAGTAAAAGTTCATACATGCACAGTTTGATTTCATTAAATTGCGGGTTTTTGCAGATATTACTGCACAGACTGACATTGTGATGAGATTATATTTTTGTGCATCTCTACTGTTAATCCATATGCCGTATAATTTGACTGGTAAGATGTTATTTGCACAATATTAAAAGTGAAGGTTTAATCAAGTGAGCAGTGAGAGTAAATGAAGAGACTGAGACTGAGTAAGAAAATAAGTGAAGGAATAGAAAGATAAAATATTACTTCCTTCTGTCACAGCAGTTATATTCTAAACACACATATGCATACACCTACATCTTATGTTCAGGTATGCAGGTATCTTCTAGAGGTGACATATAGCTGAAGTACAAGGTGTGTTTGTTAGAGGCCGCACAGTTTACCCAGAGTTTTGCTTCTCAGACGGAACCATTCAGTAAGTGACCAGCGCAGAAAGAGAAGAGAGCAGTTACTTTGTTTATATATTGTTCTTCCCGTGTACACTGTGCCATGACACCAAGAAATATCCCAAACAAAGTAAAACAAGAGGAAAATGGAAAATACAGGCAAAGGCAAGGGTTTCTGCAGACAAACATACTACCGCACACTGATTGATGATTGAGAAAATGACAGAGAGGAAAATGTTAGATATTTTTCTATTAAGAACTGGACTTGCAACTAACATGTAACTACACTTTTTGTGGATTTCAGCTGTTTTTACCAAGACAGGAAAGTCTAGTTTTAGTCAAAATTCACCTGCAACTTGAAACAAAGTGCAGATCCATCTTAAAGTGAATTAGGAGATTGAGGATTTGAAATTCCATCACATTTTGTTTCTTCCTGTTCTTGTTTTAGTTAACTCTGCTGTGTTTTCTTTATTTTACTTAGCTACAGCGAATATCTAACCCTCTAGTAAAATAGTAAAAACGTAAACAAATAAAGGTTGAATGACTGCGATTCATTATAGATTACATAGCACATCATTCCCTCAACTAATAAAATGCTTTGTTTATAAAAATAACAGTTGTAGTAGTACAGTGAAGTGCATTTGTAACATTTACACAAAAAGAACATTAAATCTTCTGTTTTGACCAGAAGTCCAGAACTCAAATATATTCAGTTTTCTGAAAAATGAAAAAATATTATTAATCAGGAACATTTACTTCAAATATGAGAGGTAATAAACAAAATGATCATATTTGTGGAATAATTGTTTACTCATAATTTGGTTCAGCAGCTAAGTCTGTTATACAGTATGTTTGTTTTTTAAATTCATCTTCTATGTAGTTTTTCTGTGATTTAAAGGTCTCTCACTGCTGTATGTGTAGTGTTTTTTTTTTGTTTGATATTTGCTCAGGGCCTGTGATTTTCTATAGAAATAAAGTTACTCTCAACTTACTTATCAAATTACAGCTCCACTGTAAAATACCTAGAGCTGTCAGATAAAGTAGGCATTTATGTAAATGCATTATTTGCATAATTATAAGCCGCACTAATCCAACAGTTGTTTTTCAGTCATTTCAGTTTGCACACATCAGAACTAAAGCTGTGTGTCTTAAAAGAATTTTGTTTGTGGTTTGTAAACGCCTTTGCAGAAGAAAATCCTAAATTCCAGGTTTAAAGTGTCAAGAAAGCAAAGAGTGTGACCACAGTGTCCAGCAGAAGAGCCCACCTCTTTCTTCTTCAGGATGACTTTCTTCTGCAGCACTTTGACGGCATAGAATTTGTTGTCAGCTTTGAGCTTGGCGAGCAGGACCTGCATAAAGGTTTGTTTGTTAGTGCTTTGTTTGGTAAACATTATGCACCCCCATGTCAATGTAATGCTATCAAGCCATTACATAAAACCCATCTGAGAACAGAGCTCAGTGAGAACACACAACACAGATATATGATCTGTGGAAACAGATGATCCTGAGAAATCGGAGAAGTTCATTGATACAGAAAAAGAAAATTGGCCCAATGTTGGCCATAAAAAGGCAGATCTTTTAAGCACAAATAAATAGAAAATAAAATAGTCTATATATTTGCTGTGATCTTCAGCGTGAAAAGAGGCTTTTATCTTATTTATGTTGTTATTGTGTTAAATACTGATTATATGATGCTGAGGTAACTTTAACATGCCTCAGTACCCTGTAAAGTTAATGATTCATGAAGCAGGCAGCACATTTTGATCAGACAGCAGTCAGCAGGTAGACTCTCGATGACCCCGTGTGCCATGTCAGCAGCAGCTTGATATCTTCATTTCTTATTCTGTCTCTACTGTCTCACAAGGTCACAGCCATAAAATCACTCCTGCTAATTAACCAGTGTCCCAAAACCCTGAAACGTCCTCTTTAATCTGTACGATCCATTAATTCTTCAGCAGCGATTATCGTTTTCATGTCCTTAACGTCACCCTTTGCTGAGGAAAGCTAGTTTTAGAGTTCCTTTGAGGCGAATGTGTGAGATGACAAAACAACAGATAGAAAGACTGAAAAGCATTAGTTTCAGTTACCTTTCCAAAGGTCCCTTTGCCAATAACAGTCAGGAAGTCAAAGTCAGTGGGTCTGGCACTGAAACAAG
Source organism: Sphaeramia orbicularis (assembly GCF_902148855.1). Taxonomy (NCBI): domain Eukaryota; kingdom Metazoa; phylum Chordata; class Actinopteri; order Kurtiformes; family Apogonidae; genus Sphaeramia; species Sphaeramia orbicularis. The sequence goes on along the minus strand of NC_043963.1, from coordinate 16,190,477 downwards.
TCAAAGTTATCTATTAAATACAGACTAAACCACATTACATAACAACCTGTAAGGAACTGTCAGTAATAATTAAATACTAAGAGATATTTCCTCTGCAATGTAGTGTTCCTACACATTACAGTCATATATAGTATGGTTATATAATACCGTATTAAAAAAATCAGAAAGTGTGCTGACTCTATCCATATGTGCTGTTTAGGCATTGTATAACTTAACATTTCAGATTTTTAGACATTAATCTGTAAGAAAAAACAAAAACAAAACAAGAATCAATAATGACGATGATGATTGACCAGTAAACATACAGTAAATATTCAAAAATAACTAAATAGTAAGTAAAGGTTATTACATACTCAACAAGAACAGAGAGCTTTGTTGTCTCTCTGATGGCTGACATTATTTTTTTCTCACAGCTTGTTCATAACACTTTATCCAGGCAGAGCTTTTTTCTTGTGTGGTGTCTTTACAACTAGTGTGTGATTGGTCAGAAATGTGTGGGCGTGGTTAATGCAAAAAAGCAGAGAACTTTCCAGAAGTTCTGGACTTGAGTTTCTAGTGAAGTATGAAATGTCCTGACCAGAACTAGCTCGTTCCTGTTCTTGGCACCTGAAGAAAACAAACATATTTCTCTGTTCTTTCAGAATATGCACAGGCCTTAAATATCAATTTCCAAGATAGAGAAAGAACACAGAAATATGTGTTGTTAAATTGCATAAGCTTTTTCAAATGACGGCAGGGTGAATGCATGTTGTAGTTAAATGCTTAAAAGATGATTTAACAAAATATTAAGAGTATGGGACTTTTTTTTCATCTGGCTGTGCATTACAGTGAAATAGAGTTAACAGCAGATGCAATAATATCATTAATTGCAATTAGTTATATAACAATTTACTGTCAACTCAACATCATGACAGCCCTAACTGTGATTTCTTGAACAAATTTCTCTTCATAATAGCTGGTTTACCTACTCTAGATGATATTATTAGATCATATGAAGATTATATGATCACATGAAAAATAATATGCAGATGTTTGCTCTTGTCATAATTTATAGATAAGGCCTATTGTTCTTAAAAAGTAGATCCTTGGGAAAAAATGTTTGGGAAAAATGCTCTAAAATGACCCACAAATTCACCCAAACTGAAAAGTATAGAGCGTGGTACAAACACAGTGTTTCTTTCATTAAAATTTCCTCTTAAGTCACATTTTTGTACGCAGCCAGGACGTAAATCATTTGTTGCTTTATTTGAGATTCAGAGCCATAAACAACCCAGAGGATTAAGAAAAAGCATGGTTATATGTTTATGAGATCCTATGTTGTTTAATGTCCTCGTAGGTTGTTTGTGTAGTAGGAATTATGAGTACACACTGCTTTTTTTTTAATGCAATCCCACAACTAAAACTGGTAAGACAACTGTACAATATAAAGAGTAAATTGCTTCATTATGTTGGCATATATGCCTAGTTTTTCCAGAAGTATAATGTTTTTTTGCCAGATCTGATCATACTGTGAGAATATTGTGAGAATATTAATAAAACAAATCTGGTGTGTGTGACAATAATATGAGCTACATGCTGTTTGGGGACGTAAATCACTCACTGTGGGTTCGCTGAAGGTCCCAGATTGACTTCATCATGAGAGGAGGAGGGTGATGTCCGCAGCTGAAGAACAAAGTAATGAAACAAGTGCTTTAACTGACTAAAATAAAGACACATAAACATGAATACCAAATATTTCTTCAGTTACTTAAGCTGATTCAAGTTGGTTAAAACTGTTGAGTGTAAAAATTTTATCCAAACAGAGATGTTTTCACTCTTTGGTGGATTAACAACAAAACATGGTCACAGCTAAAGAAAAACTGAAACAGATGAACAGTTATTTGTATCGGACGTGTGACATTTTAGCCACAGACGCATTTATCATGCTTATTTTGAGTCACGCAGGAACTGCGTTAACAAAAGCAGATAAATATTTAGCCCCAAGATAAAGACATGAGGATGTGAGTCACAGCACGTTAGTGACAAAACTTCACTGTTAACTGTGGCCTTACAATCAGACTGATGCACTTATTCATTCTACTTGGAATAAATCATGGTTCTTATAGCAATCTATCAATTTTATCAGACTAAAAAAAAACTCCTGTCTGTACTTATCCATTCATCAACATTTCTCCTCATTTAAAAAGTGAATCTGCTCTACAAGTCCTAAATCTTTTTAGTTATGAAATCTTCTAGCCATTATGTTCAACAAACAAAAAAGTTTGTCTAATTAGCTTTTATGGTACTATCAAAGCTATTTTTAGCCACCATTTATTTAATAATTGGTTGTATAAACACAGGTTTTTAACTGTTAAAATTCAATTTGATTTATTGAAACTTGCTCCAGTCAAACCTTCTTGCAGATTTTGTTCATATAAACATTATATTTCAAGACATCTACAGACTATTGTTCCAGTCAAAACTAAATGTAACATGTCTAAAAATTTTCGTTAGATATATTGGACATGTCTCGCACATATCTATAATAATCAAGTCAGATCCACAGTTACACTCTTTCTGGGATAAATGATGTATCCTTTGTCATTCATAAGTGTTTGGTTTTCAATGTCAGATCTCCATTGTTTAATTTTTTATATCATCATGAAAATTGTGGATATCTGCAAATAAAACTTTGCAGGAAAAAACTCAACCCAACTGATATCTGTAACTGTCATCTCTAGTCATGGCTGAAATTGCTGATAAGTGAAATTACAATTTATTGGTCATACTGCCAAGTAAAAATGTGTTTCCTCTATTTTTATCTGGCAGTGGTTCATTGACACAGCAAGGAAAATACCACCATACATGAAATAACACTTTAATTTACCTTACTGTTATCTACAGCTAAACTAAGTGTACACCAGATGCTTTAGAAACAGGGCTGGGCAATAAAAAGACATTGATCATTGATGTAATATAAAGTAACTATCTTGTGATAATTTGCCTTAAAGGAGTGATATTTTGCTTTTTTTAAATGGAATTATGCATTTTAAAACTTTTCCCTGTGGTCTACATAAAGTGTAAATACTATGCTTGGGTCTGAATTCTTCATTAATTCAACTCCACAGGTCCATCTTAAACAATATTTCTGAGTAATGATACCAGAAAGGTCATTTTGAGCGCTGGCCCTTTAAATGCAAGTGAGCCACTTCACACCCTGCCCCCTCCAGGTTATTGACTGTGTGCTCTGTCCTGTTCAGCCACTTGTGTTCGTAAATACAACCAACAACTGAACATTTTAGGTAATCAGCTCGAAGTTTGGACATATTTTCTGTATGGACTACAACCGCTGCTGCTGCCAAATAATTATGTCTTAAGAAGTCTTGACCTTATATATGCAAATGTCGTGACATAACTAGTTATAAAACATAACAAATTAAGAAGGAATTAAAACAGGTTGCAGAAATCCACTCGATTTTTGCCAGGATTAATATAAAGATAGTTTTGCAGCACTTGGAGGGTTCAAATTCAAACTTTATAAATTGTTAGGGTCCAAATACACAAATAAATGAACCAAAGACTAATAAAAGTGGGTTTAGCAAAATATGACCCCTTCAAAGCCCATCTTATTGTTCATTATGTTTTGACCATAAAATTAGTTTAACACCACAAAAAATGTTTTTAAAATTGTTTGCACTTTGCTGAATATTAACAGATTCCGCTCCATATCTCTCAATCAACACATCAGCTACTAAAGGTGTGTTTTTCATCTTTTCCATCACTTTCATCTTGTTGTGTCTTTGAGATTGTTTTTCATCACGTTGCATCATTTACAAATAATTTAAAACCATGTGGTTTCCTCATATTTTACCCAGGACCAAAAATAAGTCTTGAACTGGATAATTATCAATATCTAATATGAACAGTTTTATCTTGACAACATTCTTGACGGGGTCACACGGCTCTATTTAGAAATTAATGACTGGATAACAAAGAACAGATTTTAATATAACTTCTATTTTAAACATTAACTAAGACCAAAATAGTCACATGTATGAGAAAAGTGGAATTATTTCCCAAAGCACCGCAGCTTTATTAAAAGCACAGAGGAAACGCTGTCTATGGTGACATTTTTACTAGTCACAATGTATTTTAGATAATAAAAATAGCATTATGTATTCCTGGAATATTTTTAATTTTGAATATCATTATGAAAATTATGGCTAGGACTGATATGGATAAATACCTTCTTATTCCATTAATTATTATACAAAACACAGTGATGGAAAACACATCAAAGGATCTTATTACCAAAGACTAAAATGGGAACTGGACCATTTCAGCTTTTGGCAATAACATTCTAGTTGGAATGTGAATTATGAAAATAAGTTCATTCAACTTTAGAGCAACAACACTAAAACAATCTATTAAATATTGCCATAAAGACATCAATCTGAAGTTGGTTCACCATCCTTCAGTGTAAATCAAGTTTTAACATTAAGTTTCAACATGTTTTAATATACTACATTGGTCAGATTTCCCATGAAAATGTTGAGCTTTCCAGTAATTCCCAAATATTGTACATAAGTCTTTTTCATTTTTCTCTATCTGTCCTTAAAAGCTGTATGCAAACTATCAGAAACAAGCACCAACATTCCAGATGTGTGGGGACAGATAGATACTTTGTTAACAATAAACCTTTTCTTAACAGTGGGAACTAAACTAAGTTCCATTTCTATTTTCAGATTTAGTACAGATGATTTTAAAAAAAAGGGCAAAACTGAAGAGACATACTTACATTACTGTGAGCCATAGCTATTATCCATACCACATCCACTGGAGACGCAGCATCAGTGTTTGACAAACCTGTGACAGGAGAGAAGAGGAGTCAATGAGGAAGGAACTACCACATTAAGTACTAATACCACAGTGTTCAAATACTACACTGCATGACATTCAAACCCTTAATTATGCAACTTTTATCAGCAAAAAATGTCATTTTACTGTAAAATGGTCCTGATGCATTAATTTTTTTGTTGCATAAAAGTGTTTGAGCTCATGTGAACTACTTTCAAGAAGATCATTATGTATTTGTTGAACCACCATCTTGTGAGACGCACATAGCTCTGAGAAGTCAACTTTTCACAAGCTCGAGGGTTTTCATTAGTTTATTTTGAAGGATGAAAAATCGGAAACTCAACTCCTTCAGTTTACAATCAAAATCAGTGCAACCGGACAACATGATATTCAGTGGATAGGAACGGGATGAAAAACGGTAAAATGAAAAGCAGCTAAAGCCATCATAGAAATTTAGTGGATTAAAAAACATAATATTTGCCCCTGGGATGTAGTGATCCGGAAATAAAAACCTGCATGAAAATGGAAACACTAAAACAGAGTATAAGTACCTCAAATTTGTACTGCAGTACAAGTACCAGTATGTGTGCATTAGATTTGAGAATTGATAAAACCTTCATTCACACCTTCAAAGATCTGTCTGAAGGTGAAGAACTGGTTCTAAAATTAAGTTTTATAAATAGATTATGGTCACGTCTCCAGGAAATGAAAATAAGACAAGATAATGTCCCCTAAACACATGGACTTGTGCGTTTGTGTTTCCGAATAAACTGCTGACCTCACTGTGAGAGTCCAGATGAGCTGGTAGTTCTGGTTTGCAAAGGAACGAGATGCTGGATCAACAGAAACACAACGAAGGACATTGTGTGTGTAGTGACTGTGTCAGTAACTGAATGTGTTGACATGGCAAATATTGTTGTGTCATTCTTACATCTGTCAAAACATAGGGGATGACCCTTCCACTCACACACAATCTCTCAGAAGTGTCAAACTACTACTCCTGTAAATGCTTTTTCATTTTCATATCTCATGCTTTCTTACTTATATATTCTTACATATCTGAATGTGTGTTAATATGTGTATACACAACATTAGATGCCATGTTTCAATACAAGTACATGTCTACTTTACTACTATTTTAACCACAACCAGGTCACTGGTGACCCATATAAGGGTTAGGTCACATTTGAACTGATGTACTTTGGGTGTAGTTTAGCGACATTTTCACAGGAACTGAGGATGTCTCAAATCATGTTTAATACATGCATTTGGCCTTAAACATCTTCTGTTATATATAAATATATATAAATATAAATATATAAATATATATATATATATATATATATATATATATATATTTATATTTATATTTATATTTATATTTATATGTGTGTGTGTATATATATATGTGTGTGTGTGTGTGTATATATATATATATATACACACACACACACACACACACATATATATATATATATATATATATATATATATGTATATATATATATATATATATATATATATATATATATATATATATATATATATATATATATATATATATACATATATAAAAACTGTATATATACTGTATATATAACTTCCACAAGACAGTTTGATCATCTTTCCTGTGTGTCGTCCGTTTGAACTTTTTATGCTTACAGCTAATGACTGTTTTAGTTGGAAATAATTTTTCTTGATTAGTTTGTTGGTGGTTTTGTCTATAAAATGTCAGAAAAATGGTGATTAGAGTTACCCAAAACTCCTTGAATGCCCAAAGACATGATGGTTAATGTCACAGAGTAAGTACTATCTGATTCATCGCTCTTGCTCCACATTTTCCACTTCTTTTTAGCAGGGTTTTCCCTTTGGCAGGCTTAGATGTTGTGTGTGTTTTCTCTAAGTCTGTGAAAAATGTACACAGTGTCTCATCATTTGGAGCATTATTATTACCCTATATAAGTTTATCATATATGTGTACAAATATGACAAACTTGGAAAAAAAACTTGCAGATAATAATTGATCACTTAAAACACTTAAAACCAGACTTAACAAAAGAGGTCTACTGGACCAACTACAATAATTTGAGCTGGAAAAGTAATGTAGTTAGTTTTGATGCTGTTCTACATTGATTAGACATTAATGTGGCTTATGTTTTGCGTCCATGCCTTATTATGGTAGGAAAAACCCTGCCTTTCAGTATTTGCACATGAAGATCAGACACCAAAATGTACTTTGTTGTACTTTTCTACTGAATCTAATCTAATCTAATCAAATCTAATCTAATCTAATTATTTTAAGATAAATATGACATTTTAATATTGCCAACAATATCAATAAACATCTCAAACATCTCAGTATGTTGCATTTTTGAAGAGCACTCATGAAGACTTGTATTCAAACCTAAAATGAGCTCCACACCTCACATCTTTGATTAAATTTCTGACAGAAGAACTCAAGATCTTCCCCTTTTGTAGAAGATATAGCCTAATCCATATATAAACATTTTAAGTATGAACTGTGCAACAATAAGCAGATTTAATGTTTATTCACCTGTTTGTTGGCTTTTTTACCTCTGTCCTCCAGTAATAGTAAGTGTAAGCTGGACTATATCCACATTGTTACCATTTTGTAGGAAAATTCTGCATCAGTAATAATACATATTATAATACAGTATGTGCAATGTATCACAAGTTTATGAATGGTTTAAACCTAAATATTTCTATTTCTTCATATACTGTAACTATTCTCTATATTTCCACAAATAAAATACAAGTCACGAACTGCAAAATGTGTACTTAAATCAGCTATAATTGTACATGTTAACAATCAAAATCCAGATAAAATTCTGATCAGACTGACAGGGTGGCATGGAAAAACCAATATTGCTGCATTCTCACTTATTTATCTGCAAGTTGGATGAATCACTGACATCACAATGGAAATAAAGTCCACTTCCTGAAGCAGGTTGATCCAAGGTGAATTAATCTAAGGTCTTGGAGATAATAATTACTAATAAATAACCAAGGGCAATGGACAGCAGTACTTGGGCACATGACAATGATATTCTTGTTTTAATAACACTAATAAATCATCACCGGCATGTTAATTCACTGCCTTCACCAACAACACAAAGAAAAAAAACTCCAGCTGCTTAGAATAACCATAAAAATCTGCCACAGGGCAAAGACACATAAAACCTTGATAGTAAAAGGCTGCAGTCCTTATGACTACAACATAAGGATTCCAGGAAAGTAGGACTTAATGCAGGAGTAAACAAACAAAGAGAGGTCTGATTACAAATTAAAAGTAGATGTAGAGGAAAGTGTTAATGTAAAACTTATTTATTTATTCCAATCTAAGAAAACTTATAATACCTGCCCCTTTTTTCAAACATCTGCTTACATCAGATAGGTTGCTGTTACAGCTATTACAGTAAACAGTTTACATGATAGTCAATGAAAATAAAACAAATCCAAAATGCATAAGTAAAATTATTTCATTATATGCTTTTATAAAGCTTCTCTATTCTCTCCTTATAGAACCTCTTAAACTGAAAAATATTTGTACAGCTCTTTTCTTCCATTGCCAAAAACTGACAACATATGAGGGCAAACCACAAAAAAAGCTCAAAAACAAAATAATATAACTTTATAGAAATGAATCCCAAGCTTTAATTTGCAGAAGTAAGAGTAATATGAAAACACAATCCCTAAAAATCTCATGTATGTCATACTACCTTTTGCAACCACACAATAACATTTTTAAGAAGGCAATACTGATCAGATGAAGCCTAAGACATTCAGAAAATTTGGAGAGAAAAAAAAAAAAGTCTCTGAATTGTCGACAATGCAGGTAAAGTGTTGCAGTGAGCTCACCTGTGTGCGGTGGAGACTGGAGCGGATCTCAGGTCAGTTTGTGTTTCTGTCAGACGGTCACGAAGGAAGGTCGACTTCAACACAGTGAATCATTGATGAAAAGTAGCGGAGCTTAAAAGTGAAATGGGGGCGGGGTCTGGGTTCTGTAAAAAGAAAAAAAAAAAAAGAAAGAAAGAAAGAAAGGAGGAGGAGGTCGGTCCGAGTCTGACAGAAATTAACTTCCGGACTTTAAGACCAACTTTCAAAATAAAATAAACTGGATACACAAACCACATCGACTGATAATATAGTAATGAACGTTATCAAGTAATTCCAGTAAATTAATAAATGTTAACACATGTATAAACACCCTAATCATGGCTACCTGAGCTAATTAGCAACCTGGCTAGCAGTCCATGTAACAGTTAATGCTAACGCAGATACTGTTAAGTTATATTTATTGTTATTAAGTACCGGTAACCTTCATGACAGAATCCTCCGACACCCTCGTTACTTTATCTTTTCTCCAGAGCTGCCAGTAAGGTAAAAAAAAAAAACAAAAACAAAAAACAAACAAACAAACAAAAAAAAACATTCAATAAACAAGAGCACCGAATGTCAAAGTTGACAGCCAAGCTAAGGCTAGTTGTCAATCAAAGCCTAGATCAGAGGTGTCAAACTCATTTTAGTTCAGGGGTCATATTCAGCTAAATTTGATCTGAAGTGGGCCGGACCAGAAAAATAATAACAGAATAACCTATAAATAATGACAACTCTTTGTTTTAGTGTAAAAACAAACAAACAAACAAACAAAAAAATAAATTATGAAAATGCTTACTTTACAAACTAAAAAAAAAAAAAGAAAGAAAAAAAAAAAAACGGAAAAAACTGAAATTTAAATCAAAAAACCTAAGAAAATTTAGTGCAATTTTAACAATATTATTCCTCAACTAATCATTTCTACATGTGCATTATGGATCAGATCTACAAAGACACTTAACACTGAGGAACAGGCAGAAAAATTGTTAATATTGTGGATAATTTTCTTTAGACATTTTAGGTTGTTCATATTTGTTCAGGTTATTCACATTTTAATGTTACAGGATAGTTTGTAAATGTAAATATTTTCATAATTTAATGTTATTGTTTGCACTAAAACAAAGAAAAAAGATTTAAGTTGTTAATTCTAGATTTTTTTTTTTTTTTTTTTTTTGCTTAATTGAAGTTTTTTTTTACTTAATTGAAGATTTTCTTATTTTGGCTTAATTGAAGATTCTTTTTTTTTTTTTTTTTTTTTTTTACTTAACTGAAGATTTTTTTTTTTTTTTTTGCTTAATTCAAGATTTAAAAAAATTTTTTTTTTACTTAATTGAAGAATTTTTTCTGGCTTAATTCAAGATTTTTTGCTAAATTTGAGATTTTTTTTGTTTAATTGAAGAGGTTTTTTTTACTTAATTGAAGATTTTTTTTTTTTTAGCTTAATTGAAGATTTTGTTTTTTTACTTAATTGAAGTTTTTTTTTTTTTTTTTTTTTTTTTTTTGCTTAATTCAAGATTTTTTCCTTAATTCAAGCTACATTTTTAATTTTTTTTTTTTGCTTAATTCAATTCAAGACTGTGGAATTTTTGCACTTGGCAAAAACATCCCAGGGGCCGAACTGGACCCTTTGGCGGGCCGCATTTGGCCCCCGGGCCGCATGTTTGACACCCCTGGCCTAGATTGACTCACCTGTCAATCATATTTGCCACGCCCTTAATTATGCATCACGTTAACGACTTTAGATTGTCTAAATAGGAGACTTAAATAAATATGTACCCTCATACAGTTCCTACAGAGAAGCAAATCAACTATAAGGACTGAAAACGTTTTTGTGAAGTTTCCCATTTTAACATGGGGGACGACGGGATTGACTCACTTTTGGAGACAGCCCCCAGTGGACATGTGAGGAACTGCAGATTTTGACACATGGCTGACTTTAGACCCAGACTTATGTTTTTGTCTTATATATTTATTTTGTTTAAACAGCTAAAACACTTGTTTCATTTTAACGTTTTATTTAATTTTACTCATGCATACTTTAATATTGATCAAACATTTTATCTTTATCACAGGCCTGAATGTACCGTAATTAGATATGTAAAAAAAAAAAAAAAAAAAAAAAAACATTCAGGCCATAACATTAAAAACCACAAATAAACAGCATTTGCATAAGTTTTGTCTGGTTGAAAAAAAAAAAAAAAATGAAATTGCTCATGTTTTTTTATTATAATTTTATTTGGTTACAGCCAGCACATTAAAATAAAAAAAAAAAAGTAAATCACAAAATCAAAGACTATAGGAATTTTTGTCTCGTGATATCGAGCCTTGTCTTCTACTTTGTCTTTATCTTTTTGCATCCCTTACATTTTTGTATCCCGTACATTGCTTGTATCTTGCATTTTTGGTCTTTTTCATTATTTTTGCCTTAGTGAGTTTTTAACTTCATTTTTGTTTTTGTTGCATCTTATATATTGCTTTCATCTTGTGTCTTATACACTGATTTTGGGGTTTGTGTCTGTTACATAATTAACCCATTTTTGTCTTGTTTCTTCTTTTACTTGTTGCATATTTCACAAATAACTGCCTCCACAATGTCTTTAAAAGAGTGTAAATTCAATCATACCAATTTATGCAGCACCCTTTAACATAACACAACAGATAAATATCAGCTACTGCCATTTATGAAATATCACCTTATTTGCTCATAACCAGCAGAGATTTATCAGCCGGCATCAATATTATCCAATATATCTGTGCATCCCAAAAAAAAAATGTTAACATTTACTTTCCTTTCATGGAGTGGATCATGGATAATATGCAAAAATAACTGTCAGCCTCCATGTTGTAATAATTTGCTACCTATTATTCACCAGCTCAAAAAATCAGTAATAATCTTACATATTCTTTTGTTGAAAAGCTGTTAACAACTGTCACCTGTTATACTGTAATTAAGGACACACAAGAAAAAGGCTAAGCTTCCTAAACTCAGAGCAAGAAAACAAATTCACCAAATCTTGCACAAGAAACATATCTTTCTCTTCATTAAAAGGCTTTTAGTGTAGTTTTTGTCCTTTTAAATAAAATACACCATCCTAATAGTTTAACTAATTTTATAGTGGATACAAAGAATCTTTTCACAACACAGGCAGTTATCTTGGATGTTTAGACACACGCCTCTACCAAACTATTATAACTGTCTCACATTAGATAATGGTTGTGATTGGCCTGGTCTGATCTAGGTCAGCTGTGAATCTGTTTGGACTGGGCTGTGAAGTTGGTATAAACACAATAACACACCTCCCACTGTGCTACTTTAAACAGGGAAACTTTTATTGTGAAAGAAACAAATCAGCAGTGTTATCATTTTCAAGGATAAAAAAAAGAGGCCAAGACACCTATTGTTTTTGGATGTATTTGTATGAAACATTAAGAATCAAGTACCAAGACAAAGGAAAGACATACTGTCATTTTGTTGTGCCTTCTTGTGGCAGCAGCAGGTTGACAGTGACACACATATGCTTTTGGCTGCAGCAGTGGAATAAGATAAACAGCAAAACCAGAAATGCTGCTACTGGAGCTGTCACCACCACAGCCAACTGGTGGAACAATTTAGTCAACAGGAGGGTGAGATACAGGCAAAGTCAGTTTACAGTCAATAGTACAACTCACGTGAGCAGCTGAAGTCTACGTCACACACTTCACTTAAATTTTTGACTTTAATTTCGTAACTGAATGGTCAAAATGTTCAGTTACTGTCTTCAAGTCTGGGTTTCTTTTTCTGATATTTCTTTATTCCTGTTTATGATAATAAGAGCTGGAGGAGGTGTCTGGGGAGAGGGAAGTCTGGGCATCCCTGATTAGACTGTTACCCCCGCGACCCAGCCCCGGATAAAGCGGAGGATAATGAATGAATGAATGTTTATGATAATGATGTAAACAGCCCTAAGAAAAACAAGCCACATATCATTAAAATGACTGAGCACAAAAAAAAAAAAAATTAATTAGCTTGAATATAAAAAGGGGTAATCTTAATTTCCTTGTCTATGGATAATGTGTTAACAATCATCAAATAGATCTGGTTGTTATGGAATTATTCATTGATTATTCAGGGAAACTGAGCCACTTCTTTAACAGACTGGTGATCATCACACCTAAAAATTGCAATCTTGCATTTTTTTTGTGTAAACATCTTTGGTTAAACTCACTAGTTGCAACAAAATGAGGTGGAAAAACATATTTCTTCAATTTATATTGATAATATTGTGAAATAACAGTGAACAATTGAACCTTTGTGGAACTCTGCACTGTAAATGATCCTATAGTTGTGTTTTAAGAGTCATATTTTGCTAAACCCACTTTTATTAGTCTTTGGTTCATTTATTTGTTTATTTGGACCCTAATTGTTCAAAAAGTTTGAATATGAACCCTCCAGGTGCTGCAAAGCTATCTTTATATTCATTTTGGCAAAAATCAAGTGGATTTCTACAGCCGGTTTTAATATCTGCTTAATTTGTTAAATCTATAACTAGTTACATCACAATATTTGTATATATAAGGTCAAGAATTCCGACAAACATTTTGCTATAATTGTTTGTCAGCAGTTGTAATAAAAACTGAAAATGTGTCCAAACTTCAAGCCAATCACCTAAAATGTTCAGTTGTTGGTTGAACAGGACAGAGCAGCACAACCAACCACCTGGGGGTGGTGGGGTGTGAGGTGGTTCATTTACATTTAAAGGGCCAGCACTCAAAACAACCTTTCTGGTGTCATTACTCAGAAATAGGGCTGAAGATGGACCTGTGGAGTTGAATTAATGAAGAATTCAGACCCAAGCATAGCATTTACAGTTTATGTAGACCACAGGGAAATGTTTTAAAATGCATAATTTCATAAAAAAAAACAAAAAAAAAACAACAGATATGACCCCTTTAAGTTGTTTTTCACATTTATCTCTGATACGAAGTGTAGAATGACATGTAAATGCGTTTCTGGAAGTCAGACAAAGGACAAGAGGCTTTACTCAGACAAGACAAGTTTGGATGTTTATTAATTCCATATGCACTGAATGATTTGTGACCAAAGATTATCTAGACACGCACACACACGCACACACAAATCCCACCAGAGAGACACACAAAGAAGAAATAGTCAAGAATCCAAGAGCCCTTAAAACAGTCCAGTAAAATAAATAACTTTCATCTCACAATGTTAATACGTACAATAGTTTCTATATCTTTTCTTTTTTTTTTTTTTTTCTTTTTTCTATTTCTGACGTAAAATGTAAACATTTTGCGGAACGCACTCTGAGTGGAGTTTTCGTCACATGTAAACTGCTAAAAGCTCTCTTCAATCTGTGTTTATAGGGCTAAACTGTGGATTTTTGCACTCTCTAGTGACCAAATACAGGGACATCAGTGAAAAATCCACATGGGTTTCACAGTTGTGCTAAAATGCCAGTGCAAAGTTTGTGTTCTTTTCATCTTTTAGAAATTGCAAAATAAATTATTTATAGACAAAAACTCACAACAGTGTTGTCTCATGCTGTTCTTTCATTCAGATTTTAGATAAGATGGCAACACTTAAAATCACAGCTTCTGACGCCATACTGAATGTGCAGTTTAATCTTACTGATACTATTTTCTGATATCAAAAATTAGCAAAGGTTTTCTCTGTCTTTATCTGTCACTAGTTGACTTTTTTCCAAGAATCTGTGATGTTGAGTGTTACCAGTTACAGTACATCTGTCTCATCTTTTATTGCACAAGAGGTGAAGCGTGTTAGAGCTTCACTGACCAGCCTCCTTACCTGCTTTTTATTCCTCTTTCTTCTTTTTGGGCACCTATTTCCCTCTACCCACAGTCCGTCCCATCCTCTTACATACTTATATACAGTGGTTCAGTCGCCCCCTTTAGTTCACAGTCATCATCTGCAATCTCAAGGGTTTTCACACTGATGGTTTAGTCCAAGTACTGTGTTTTTCCCCGCAAAAAACATACCGACTTAACACTGTAATTGTCGTCATTTCTGAAAATATGTTGATCTGTTTGCACTGATGTGGCAGCAGATGACATTTTGTTATCAGCCTTTACGGACTACTTTAATATTAAAACTGAAGTTCTTTTAGCTTATTTGTAATACAACTGGTCTGAGAGGAAAAGAGAATCCTTATCCCCTCCTATTCAAAATCAACCTTATAATGCTAGATTTTGGCTGCTCATAGGTGTTCAGACAGGTAGGGAGGTTGGATACGCTATTGATAACTCATGAGATTCCATCAGATGTGACTCCACTGCTCTACTTTGTGGTTTGATGCAAGAGATTGGAGAAGTGCCATTATTGTTCCACAGTGATGTTAAACATCATCAGGTATATTTATATTTCATCTTTTGGTTTGGGCCGAAAGGAGAGTGCTCCAGAAGGAATGTGTATATTTACAAATTCTGGTGTTTTTTCCCCTGATTTCGGCTCCTGCAGCTTTAAGCAATTGTGTTTTTAATCCCGTATATACTGCATTACTACCTTTGTTATATGTTGTACTTAATATGTTGTGTATTTGTCTCTTACATGAGTGACTACACACCTCAGTTTCTCACAGGGGATGAGTAGTGTCATTATCATGTTTTCATCATTGTACTTTTCAACTATTGGCCATGGTAAAAAAAAAAAAAAAGAAAAAAAAAAGAAAAAAAAAAAACGTAATTATTTTAGGTATGGAATGATAAGTGTGTCTTTGTTCTGAAATAAACTACCTTGACCCTGAAGGGGTTTATTTTACCATAATAACCACCTCCTTGTACATTAGCCCACTTGTTACAGAGCTACTTACGAATAAAATTAACAATTTCTCATTTTAAAATAATTTTGCTTCCATGAAATATCATCTGTACATATCTATAAATAAGTCTGTTAGATTTTCTGGTTTTAATGCTGTAATTCCTGTACAACAGACAGAATGCCATCATTGTAGAATAATAAGTTTTCATTTGTTGTAAGTTTTTTTTTTTTTTTATATATATATATTTTGCTGCACTTTAACATACTATATAAAGAAAGGTCTCTTCATTGCATTCTGATTTGTCATAAAAATAGGAGGATAAAACTAAACCTCTCTCTGATTTAGGGGATTCAGACTCAAACGCATCAGGTGAAAACCATCACCTGTCATCTGCCTCCTATTCACCTTTTTCATCTTCTCTAAAAACTTCTGTTTCTGTCCGTCATTCCTTCAGCGTCTCCTTCATTTCTCCTTTAACCCTGGTTGGACCCCCCTCCCCCCTCCCTCTCTCTGATGGGTACAGGACACCAAACACATGAAAAGAGGTCAGGGTCTTTTCCCTGGAACAGAATGGATTTGGCACATGATGATTGTTGGCCCAGCGCCCGGTGAGTGAGGTTCGGGATCACTTCAATCCCTCGTCTGTGCTCTTGAACATGAGGATGGCGTTGGAGATCTTGAGGGCGGGGCCGAGCTTGATGCTCATGATCTTCACAATGTCAGTCTGTGTGAGCAGCAGGAAGGCCTCGCCATCGATCATCTGGAAACAGAAAAATGTGTGTTCATTAGTCTGCAGTGAGACATGGCAGCAAAGAGTGAGATGCTCTGTCTTCATTTCAGTACGAGTCTTACAAATGCCATAAAAATATAATGTGAATAAATCAAATATCCCTGACATAGACTCACCTCTTCTTTGAAGAGACGAGCCTGCTCTTCACAGCCAATTAGATTCTGAACAAACCTGAAGACCTGTAAGTCAGACAGATACAGTTTGATCATTAAAACAGTCAGTCATCTTCTGAACTGCTTTATCCTTGAGAGGGTCGCGACGGTGCTGGAGCCTATCCCAGCTACTGATTGGTGAAGGCAGTGTACACCTTGGATGTCAGTTCATTGCAGGGCTGACTTACACACACGAACAACCAATCACTCTCACATTCACAGCTATGGGCAATTTTAGCTCAACCAATTAGTGCATGTCACAGAAAGGTCTTGGTGTTGGAATCAAACCCAGGACCTTCTTGCTGTGAGGCAACAGTGCTAACCGCTGCACCACCGTGCCACCCCATTAAAACAGTCATAAGGCCGTGCTTGCAAAGTGATGTCACAGAGGAACCATTCCGCACATGTGAACATGATCTGACGCAACATGAAAATATGTCTGAATGATCTGACATGGGCTGAAACAGGACAGTACCTAAGCTAACTCACCCCTCTTATCATGGTGGGATAATATTGTGACTCATTGACCCACATTGTTACTGTTGTACTTTAAGTTTTGATACTGCCCTGTCAGTGCTTGATGCTCTTCTTGTGTCTTTGCATATTCATTTCAGCATTTGTTTGTTAAAAAATGTAAACTCTGTCAAAAATAAAGTGTAAAAAAAAATAGTCATAAGGCCAATTCGCAACAGAACTAGTGTAGCCCGGGGACTTCTGATGATTTGGAAAAGAACCCCCAACATCTGTTTCATGTACCACATTTACATCAGATAAGCCAAAACTGTTCTATACTTGACATTAATCCGCTGTTGATGTGATGTCAAGGCTCACCAGTTACAGATAACTGTTGATAAACAGAAGTGTGCTCTTTCAGTGAATATCCATGTTAATGCCTAACATAAGCCAGCTACATTTACATCCAAAACACTTTAAAGTCTTTCATGTATTATCGTCAGTTCAGCCTCCATAGCCTGCTACCAGAATAAATGTATACAAGTAATCCTAGTAAATAAACAGGTTAATGCGTTTTCTCACCTCTTCAACACTCCATGCCGCCACCTGACTGGCGTGGATGCCCTGAACTCCGGGCAGTAGTTTACAGTGCTGCTCCCAGCAGAGAGACAGAGTCCTGTCCGACTGACCGCTGAGAGCTGACATGAACAACGACGGATACACGCCTTCTGACGACATGTCTGAGGAAAATCAGCCAGAGATACACAAGATCAACTGCAGTTTGTTTTTGATTTATTACATAGATAATTTTAAATTAGTCAATAATGATTTGACCTTCAGACCTGCAGTTAATATGAAAACTAAGCACCTAAAGCCTGATCTGACAGATTTTTTTCAGATGAACTTGGTCTTAAATCCCATCCTTGTGCAGATTAAACAACTGATTTTCACTTTAGGTTCAATGATGTGTCATTAGGAGACTTACTCTGATAGTCTCTCTGCTCGTTCTTCCTGTATTTCGGAGGGCGGCCGATCCTGTGAAAGGAGGGAAACATATATATGAGACAGGACCATGTATCATGGGCATCAAGCTTTTTTAAGACCTTTTAAGATCATTATTAATGTAATTTAATGGTTGTACTGTGCAATGTTTTCTTAAGCAAGATCCTGTTGACCTTGGACATACGCATATTCGATGAAAGTAACATTAGCACCACATCACAATATGACCATTTCGTATTATATCATTGCTATATTATTGAATGAAATAGTATCTAACTGGCCAGGTTTTAAACCATTTCAACCCAGAATTTTTACATTAAGTAGTGGAAGGGAAAACAGGTGCATTCACTTATTCACTTTGTTTTTCTTTTTTCAAATTTGTGAAAATCCATTAAAAAAAATTGCTATCTCTTGGAGAAGAAACTGCCAGGTCATAATCTAATCAATTCCTAAAATGTGTCTAAATGTTATTAACATATGATGTGAATGTAAACTCTATAAGAATCAGTAGAAAATTTTGAAACACACATTTCATACCTGCCACGATAATGGGTTTTCTTGGTTCTTTGGCCAAAGAAACGGTTCCTCTTGCACTCTGAGTCCGACAGGTCGGCCTTCAGTCGACCCTGGTTACGCTCAGCCAGCGGGCAGCCAGATATGCGGTGATGTGCAGTGAACCGACCAGTCACATGACCTGAACCGTCACAACCAGGAGTTGGACACTTCCTGATTAGAAAAATAGGGTCTACATTTTAGTAAAATGAAAATCTATCTACAGTGCACTTATTTAAAAGAACTTTCATGGCTCAAAATGAAAGTCATGATGATTGTTTTGGTGTTTGGTGTCACAGTATTAGAGTTCAGTTCAGTTCTGACCTGTTGTGGAAGCTGTATTTGTTGGTTCTGGGGTGGCTGATGGGTTTACAGGGAACAGAGGAGGGGTAGGTGGACTGACCTGCAGCAGGAGGCTCCCTCACCCCTTCAGACATAAAATACAGTTAGATCAGCTTAAACACAAACACAGAGAGCCTGATCCACCAAAAAGACTCCATCCATACAACTGTGACTGGCCTGGGTGACTGGATTAATGTCACATTCTTTATAAACTAAACCCTATGTGTTTATTTATTTACTGTAAAACATTGTGTGAAGTGGTGCTGGTCATTACCGTGTGGCTGTGGAGTTTTGGTGTCCCGTGGTGGAACTTTCAGTGGGTGACCGGTCGCTTCACACCAGCCTGCTGGATGGATGTCGGGGTGGTCGGAGTCCATCCACTCATCGTAAACGTGACTCCAGCCGTCGTAATGGACCTGAAAATGAACAATCGACTAGGTAATACAGAGCTTCAAACAGACACTTAACACAGCAACAGCACATGGTGACACTAGTTAGTGGAATAAAATAACTTATGTAGTGTGGGGTTGGAGTTATTTAGTTCTGATGTTAAATTATATGTATTTCTGAATTTTGGCACTTGACATTTTTTTGGTGCTTTTCCCAGTTTTCTTTCATTTGTAGTAAGTGTGTGTGTCAGTTGGTCTCACTGGTTACCCTTTTTTTTTTTTTCTTAAGAGAGTTTTGTCAGTCTGATTTGTTAAGTCACTTTCCACATGTTTTTAGTCAGTATTTCCAACCTTTCACATGACTTTTCAAAAGGCAATAAAATCCTTTACATGACATTCAACAAACAGAAGCTGATTATTAAGTTAATTTTTATGACAGCTGTAATGACAGTGAAATGACAAGTCACACCTCAACCTCCACAAATCTAATCAAAACCTTGAGGTTGACTCCATTTTAACAATTCTATTTAACGTCTAAATCTGGCAGATTTACTCATGTTTTGTGAGTTTTATTAAAGATACAAAATTAACTCATCAGGGGTGAATGAGGAGACAAAGGTGTGAAAGTGTTTCTGTTACCTTAGCATCTCTAATATCTCTAATATTAGCATGATAATGTGGAATTATAGTTAATTTTTGCATCAAAACAAAAGCAAAAGTCTGCTTTAGAAAAAAGGTAATGTCACTGGTGCATTTACCCACCTTTCCGAATATGTTTTCTGAATTGAATTTTTTATTGAAGACATTCTATAAAGTAAAGGTAAGAACTTTGCATCCCTGCAAATATATTATGTCGCTTTTCCAAAGTTTTGATAATTTTATTTATTTTCATGACTTTTTCAGGCCTGGAAAAGAAAGTTTAAAATTTCTCATTACTGTAGGAACCCTATACTTTGTGATCATGGAGTATCTTTATGTTAGTTTGATGAACCTCAGTGCTAGTTTTGCCATTTTATTGGGTAAGTAAATTAATTTTCCAAATCCACCTGACACCTCAAACCCATGTTACTCCCCCAAAGTGAAAATCTTATGTGTAATATCTGAGTCTTAAACTATATATTGTGTTTTAAGTCAATCATAAATACAAACACACACCTTAATGCGGTGGGTTTCAACCTCCTCCACTGTGGCCACCCTGATCAGACCAGGACTCCTCTTGTCCACAGCCTCCAGTTTCATCTGTGGCTGGAAACTGTGAGGTGCACGCTGGAAAAGAAAACTAAGAAATCCATCATTTGCATACAACTCAACTTGTATATTGAAGAATAAAACTAATACCACATGTAACTAAAAAGACACAAATCAGTTATTAAACAATTCAGAGTTATTAAAAAATTTGTACAGTTACTGATGAGTCATTAATCATTCAGTTAATGATATTTGCTGTCATATTTTTGTTACTGAAAAAACTTAGCATCATTTCCATGTCTCAGATTACATTTTTGCCGTATTAATAGAATTCAGTGAACTAATTTTAATAGTTACTATTAATTAGAAACACTGTTTATTTTTGAACTTGATATAAAGCTTTGTGTAAAATTCCCTTATTTTATATCAAAAATGGAATGAAACATTGACTATGTTTACATGCACACTAATATTACAATTTTGTCTTTATTTTGAAAAGCCAACAATAGCGTTTTCAAAGTTTTCCACTAGTGTAAGACATTCCACTATGTGAACTTAGCCTTCCTCTTTTATTCCATCAAATATCCTCTGGAAAAACTAAGGCTTTTTGATATTTGCTGGTGCATGTAAACTTACTCAGTGGTGCTAAAAATGCGACTTTTTTCCTTAATTAAAAATGCAGAAAAAGAAAATTAATAAATGACAATGTTCATTCAAGATTAAAGATGCTCTATTGTCATTCAACATGTGACATGAAGAACGAAATTACAATTAACTCCATCAAGTATACTCTCATCTGTGCATGTATAAAAATATATGAAAGATTGAAATCAGTACTGAAAATCAAGTTTTGTTTTGGTCTTTCTTTAAAGTTGGTAGAGAAGTATTCACATATGTGGCTGTTCCCCTGCTGGACTAAACCTAATTTACTCCTGAACATATAGGAGCCTGAGATTATGTGTATAATGAGGCACCTTAAACACTGAGATGGACCATGTTTACACTGATTGACCTACATAGGATGGTATAATTGTATTCTTTAATTTTGAGGTACTGTTTGTTTGTTGTCTGTCTGGTTCTTTGTTGAGGTTGTTTTATTTAGTTTTTACACATTGCTGTCACTTAGGTTATTGACTTTATATCCTTTCACATACAAAGGTGTGTGGTATACATGTAACCTGTGACTGAAAAAAACCCTCAATAAAATAAGTTGGGGAAAAAAAAGTTGGTAAAGAAACATTTTTGAAATAGTTTTTAGTTCTCACCACTTTGAAGGCATCAGCGGCCACTGCCTTTGCACCGGTTTCCTCCAGGTAACGAGACCAAGAAAACCGGCTCTGGTCTGGATAATCTGGTGTAACAGTAGAAAATAACCAATATAAATGTAAATACTGAAGTGTTTTGACAGCTTTTATCTGCTGCAGAGGGTATGAAATGCTTAAATGATCTCTTTTTCATTTTCAATTATTCACAATTGATTTTGTACTAATCTGTGGTTTGTGTTCAGGGATTTTTGTGTTTAACCACATCCGATTTTACCAGGTGTAAAACAGACAAAAAGTAGACTGTGATGTGAACATGAGTAAAAGACCTTGAGGTGGCGTTAGTGGGAGGTTTCTCTCCTGACACCAGCCGATGGGATGAATGTAAGGACTACTTGAATCACACCTGTAAAATGTAACACATGGAGAAAAAAAGCTCAGCTGTGAGTTAGAATAAACATTTCTGGAACCCTATAGAAAAAAATGAGCTGCAGTGATTCAGTTGTTCTGATTGATGATACAATTTGCTTTTTTCATACGCTGATGTATATATTGTCTTTATTTTCTATTTAAACTATTTCTGATATGTTTAGTATAATTCCTGTAGGATTAACACAAATTTTTAGAGACAAAATGTCAAAACATTCCCATTATTGTTCATAACCGTCAAGTGCATGAAGTGGAGTTAAAGTAAATTATTTTATACAACTAAACAGCAGGATTTTTCATTCTTTTATAGTCAGTTATTTCTATATTCACTTGAAACACTCAGGAAAACGACAACACTATTACGATAATTGCGATAATGTTATTGTTCACTTTAAAAGCACTTTTCTGAGAGCATGTGGTCTGAATTTTTGTTTTATTAAAGATATTCTACTATTCTTATAATTAATATCATCTCTCCTATTTGATGAGGTAAACATCTTATCTTACCTTAGAGTTAAAAATTAAAGGCTCTTTCCTTCATTTTCAGTTTAGAACATTTCTGGATCTCAAACATTTTCTAATACAGATATTCAGAACTCACATGAATACAGAGGAAAATTCATCGTCAGCTTCTCCTAATGTCTTCCTGGATATTTTTACATTTACAATATGTTGTTATAAATTTTATCAAAGCTTACCAGTAATCATATGTGTCGTCCCAGTTGTCAAAATGGACGAGGAAGCGGTCGTCCACCACGTCAGTAACGGTTGCTACACAAATGAGTGAAGGGTTCATACGATCGACGGCCTCCAGCTTCATTCCCACCTCGAAACTACATTTGACATCAATCTAAACAAACAGCAGAAAAATACTGACTGTTATATAGTCAGAAAGCAAAAGAAACATGTGTCACAGCAAATTAATAACGAATAAATTAATTTTGATTGTTTGACTTTATTTAAATCTACCCCATCAGAGAAAAGAAATCAATGAGTAAATAATATAGAACCAAGAATTTAGCTCCAACGTCAACCACAACAAGCACTAATCTTAATTATCATCTATCTTTATTTAATTAATATGAACAGATTCTAGACTTGGAGTTCTGCAACTGGCAGATTTAACACATTTAAACAAACTTCACCTTAGAAACAGAGGCCAAAAACATCCAAGTGAACAAGATAAACCTGTGTTAGAGTTAATCCAACCCTTAGTTTTTCAGCTCCACCATTCCTGCTGGTAATAAAAGTAGAGTATGTTAAATAACACTAACCCTCCCAGGACTGGCAAAGACTTCCTTTGGAGCAACTTGTGCTTTAGTCATCCTCAGGTAGTTGGTCCAGGTGAACTCCTCCTCTTTACAACCTGAAGGAAAGACACATATATAAGCTTTTTTTTCTGTAATTTTCTTTTTTTTTTCCTTTTAAACTCTCAACACATTCATTTCTCTGTAGCTCTTTGATTTCTCATCTTCACACCTCCTTCTGTTATGGAGTTTTGACTGTTGTTGGTCCCTTTACTTATAAATGAATGAGAAATATGACACCTTGAACATAAACCAGGATGTAAAATGGTACAAATCACCCCTGGGAAGCAATTAATGAATGCACATTTTAACTTAGTGCCCAAAAATGTCAGAGTATCATACCAGAGGTTAAAAAGGATCTTGTTTTGAGGAAAATTATTGCAAACAAGTCATGACCAAGAGAAAAAAGGTGTAATTTCTGAAAATACATTATTATTATTATTATTATTATATCTTTATTCAGGCGGGACAGTGCACATTAATGGGCACATGTATACATTCCATTTCAGTATAAACATGTAAATAGGCCAGAGTTAGAGTCAGTGCTAATTTTCATCCGCAGTCCCCACTTAATAGATAATAAATGTTAATCAGAGCATTCAATATACAACAGAATTTCTGGTCTGTAATGAGGATGAGAAGTCATGTCCATTATAACAAGAATGATTTCTGGAATACCATGTGAAAAAAGATGCACAAATATTATAATGCAATAAATACAGCAACATATTTTACCATCCCGATTACATTTGGTGTAGAGGAAAAAGAATCTGCTTATGGTGAAATGTCAAACGGTAACCACAAGAATTTTTCTCTTTTTGTAAATGTTGCGTAGTGTCCAAACCTTCATGTTTTCATAACGTCTTGACACTCTGCATCCTCTTACTGTATGAGGATGGTACACTTTCTTGCACCTCATGATTTACTCTACATAACTCATTAGGACACTTTTTTATGCCACCTAGTGGGAGTAAAAGCTCAACACACTGATCACTATCAATGTAGAAACAAGATGGTGTCAAACTGTGCAATTGACAGACAGAGCTGAGAAAAATGTGACAAGATACAAAACCTTTTCCAAATTTAAGGCTAAAACATGAGATGCAGATTTGACACCTGCAAGGAACAGTGACAAACTGTGATGTTACTACTTAGGAGGTGTAGGTAGTATTTGAAGATATGGAGACAGGTTAAAAAAAAAAAGTCAGATTTTGAACACAGCTTATTAAACATCCTCCTGGTATCATTTTGTCCTTAGTCATTTCAAGTAAACATTTAGGGTACATTTTTATGGTTAAATCAAACAATAAAATAACTGAAATAAACCCAGAATTGCATAAAATTGAATACTTTCATTTTGTCTGTCAGTAGAGAAGTAGACCCTTATACAACTATCAAAATAAAGATTAAAAAAATTTAACTCAATCAATTTTCAGTTTAGCACAGGATTTGGCTCATGGTGTGTTCAGGGACCCCTGCCATGTGAAACAAATGTTAAATATTAACTAAAATAAATATGCAGTTGCATTGGTGAACGCTGCTGAAAAACACCAGAATTAGAAAATTTACATCTTCCTTCTGCATTTCTCTCATCTCGGTCCAAATTAAAAGACAAAATATAAAGACAAATAATAATAAAAATGAAGCCACTTTTCCAATCTAACATGTTTAGTAGAGCTGTAGAATTGCGTTTGTTGATCAGCTGAACAGTCATGTATTTAACCTTCCTGTCTGAAAACACCTGTGTTTATCCAAAAATCTTCATCACAGGGCAGGGCAGATTTTTTAAAGCCATAGTCAAACACAGGCAAAGAGTGCATGAAGAACTTTCATGTCCTCTCAGACCACAATACGATAAAAGGTAATAATGGAATTGTTGGCTAGTGACACTAAAAAATGATCAAGAACTGCAGCTTTAAATCATCATGACGATGCAGAAATCATATTGAAAAACTCTTTGTCCTCTCAGTTCCCAGAAATCTTGTGTGCAGTGTATCACATAATAATCTGTGTTTGGAAACTGAATACAACTCTTTGTGCATCATTTCACACAGAACAATAAATTGGACAGACTGATCCCTCAGACGAAAAATAGACAGTCTGAGATTGGAGTGTAAAGCAAAGAAAATGTAGCTACTGAGGTGCAAAACGTTGAATAAATGGAGGCTTTTAGCATTGCTCTCTTGTTTACAATTTAGCTTTTTGTGCAGTCATGCTCACACATTGACATAAACACTTTTATGCTTGTTAAACATTGGTTACACTTTGGTTTTATGGAATAAGATAGACCCAATGTCCCTATATGAGGATTTTTTTCATGCTCACAGACAAGACTTTCAGATCCTGCTGATCTTGTTTGGGATCAATAGAGGAAATTAAAAATACATTCAATTGAAAAGCTCACGTTTTAGGAGGTTACATTTGACTTATATCACATGGACTAAATCAGGCCATTTTTGAACATTTCTGACATTTTTCTATATTTGGTGATCATTATGGTTGTAATACAGTTTACGACATGAATTTGTTTCTTTTTTGACATTTTAAAAATTTAATGTCAGCTACTCTTACAGATCTATTACACACTACAGACACTTTTTGCACCCTCTGGGTACCCTTGAGCCA
Organism: Sphaeramia orbicularis; assembly: GCF_902148855.1. Classification (NCBI taxonomy): domain Eukaryota; kingdom Metazoa; phylum Chordata; class Actinopteri; order Kurtiformes; family Apogonidae; genus Sphaeramia; species Sphaeramia orbicularis. The sequence goes on along the minus strand of NC_043963.1, from coordinate 16,164,477 downwards.
AAAACAAATGATAGAAACTGCTACTAAATCAACTTTCTCAGCTTTTTTCCAGAATAATCTCTTAAACCACTTTTGCTTTGCTCAAAAATACCAAATATTCAATCATTTTCAGGATTTTAATCCTTTGAATGCCAGTTTGGATACTTGATGCCACTTGTGTTATTGAAAAAGCAATGCAAAATATATTTTCCATATAATACATGGTGGAGGGATGTGGCATTGTTTTATATCAGAGTCTTGGACATGTCAAACATTAGCAATAATACTGGTTTCATTGCATTAGAAGTTTTTGTTCAGTGCAGGACCCTCATGGCAAAAAATGCCTCATTAACTTACATTGAATTTTTAATCTCACATAAATCTCACATAAAACATATATACTAATGCTTATACTTTTTTTATACATCCAAGACTCTAATCCCCAGCAATGCATCACCTCCCCGCTATTCAGTAAATAAATAATATACAAATGTTTGTGTGCTGTTTTTTTTGTAAATAACAGTGATATGTATTCAAACTGGCATTTAAGGGGTTAAAATTGAGAAAATGATTGAGCATTTAGGAGTTTTGAGCAGAACTGGAGTGGTTTGAGACATTAATACCAAAAAAACAGAAAGAAATACTGATGTATGGTGATGTTATTGCAGTTTTGTGTGCGTACATTTTTGGCTTTTGAGGATATACTGTCTATAACTGACAATAAAAAACACATGGATATTATCATGACCTCTGACCTTTGGGAGTGTGCAGTTTGTGTGCGGTGCTCTCACACCAGCCTGCAGGATGGATGTCGGCGGAGTTGGCGTTTACCCAGAAGTCATGGCAGTCAGAGTAGCCGTCAAAATGGAGCCTCAGTCGGTAACCGCAGACCTGAATGAGGGCGAGATGCATCAGAGGGCGAAACAGGCAGACAGACTCTGAGTCAGTCGTAATTTTTCAGGTCATTAAGGTCCATTGAGCGCATTAATGGAGGTCTGACTCACCTCAGCCACAGTGAGGACAAAGTACATGGACGGATGCTGTGGGTCAATGCCTTCCAGCTTCATGCCCTGTTTAAAGCCGTTCTTCACTGTCGGGACTCTCTGAGACTGGACACGTGGGATTAAAAAGCATATGATTCAGCACTGTTCACATTAAAAAGAATGATTATCGTGGGAAGAATGGATCAGAGCAAAAAGACCCAGGGAAGATAAGACAGAAAATGGAGTATTGAAGATTACAAAGCAAAAGCAATACTTCTCACAAAATCAAAACAACATTAAGAGAATCCATAAAAACACGCAATGCCATAAAAAGGTACATTTAAACTGGATTTAAAAGAGTGAAATAAAACACCACATATCATATACTATATAGGATTACAAAACAGCTACGATGCAGTGCAAGATACGTATAAATTTAAACTACAAATGACTGCAGTTTTTTTTTATCATTCTAGTGCAACTCATTTAGTTTCTACTCTGATTCTTTCATATGTAAGGCCAAGATGAACCTGGAAGGAGGACAGTGAGCAAAAAGTAAATATTGTGGTGTTGTGTAATGTGAAATTACATTAAATTAAAAGAGAAAAAGTTAACGTTCTGAATCTGAAATAGCTACTGTTCAGTTAGTCAATAAATTAGTTGCAAATTATCAAATGAGCTATTTTGATAAGCATTTAAACACTTTTAAGACTGGGCATTTTTTTTTTTTTTTTTTTTACTTTACCTTTATTTAACCAGGAACTCCTTTTGAGATTAGGAATCTTTTTTACAAGGGAGACCTGGCCAAGGTAGCAGCCATACCAAGTCCAAACAACATAAAAAACATACATGATACACAATTAATAATAAAACACAATAACAACTATTCAACCATAATGGTACCAAGAAAAACAGTGACATTCCTCCTTCACTGCATTCTCCATGATATTTTTAAAATCATTAATAGAAATGAATATATGTAGTTTTACAGTTTTTTGACAATTATTCCACGACCATGGTGCATGGTAGGAAAATGCTGTTTTTCCAAAGTCTGTCAGAACTCGGGGAACAGTCAAAAGCAACCACCTGGAGGAACATAAATGAAAACTACTAGAGCTAACAGAAAGAAGATTACTGAGGTATTTTGGGAGTTTACCCAGCAGAGCTTTATAGATGAACATAAACCAGTGTTTTTGTCTACAGACATAGGAATGGACTTACCATTTGATTTTATCGTGAATTATTTGGGTAACCTACCACACGAGATGAGAAAATATGACCGATATCTTTTGCTAATATTATTAGCAGGGGCAAAAAAAGCCGTAACTCGAAAATGGATGTGCGAAGATCCCCCAACACTTCCGGACAAGACAGATGTTGTGAATGAAATGTATGACATGGAAAGACTGAGCTTCTCATTAAGACTCACTACTGACAAATGCAAAAAATATCGGGAAAAATGGGAAGTTTATGTTAATCAAAGAAACCTGTATAATCTTATAATTATAAATGCTAATTTTGACTTTTTTGACTAATTTGTCCAGAACTTGTCTGTATTTTATTTGTCTAAAGATTGAACCTAGATGCTCAAACAGTTGTGGTCTGATTTTTATTTATTTGTTTATTATGTACAGGGTGGGGAAGCAAAATTTACAATGAACGTTTAGTTGTTTTTTCTCAGCAGGCACTACGTCAATTGTTTTGAAACCAAACATATATTGATGTCATAATCATACCTAACACTATTATCCATACCTTTTCAGAAACTTTTGCCCATATGAGTAATCAGGAAAGCAAACGTCAAAGAGTGTGTGATTTGCTGAATGCACTCGTCACACCAAAGAGGATTTCAAAAATAGCTGGAGTGTCCATAAAGACGGTTTATAATGTAAAGAAGAGAATGACTATGAGCAAAACTATTACGAGAAAGTCTGGAAGATACTATTAAAGAAGAATGGGAGAAGTTGTCACCCGAATATTTGAGGAACACTTGCGCAAGTTTCAGGAAGCGTGTGAAGGCAGTTATTGAGAAAGAAGGAGGACACATAGAATAAAAACATTTTCTATTATGTACATTTTCTCGTGGCAAATAAATTCTCATGACTTTCAATAAACTAATTGGTCATACACTGTCTTTCAATCCCTCCCTCAAAATATTGTAAATTTTGCTTCCCCACCCTGTATACTGTAAAACTTGTATATAAAAATAAAGTATAAAAAAAGGCTGGACAATATGAACATAGAAATGTGGAATTTCAGGGATGATTTATGATTATAATGATTACTTTTCTGGTTATATAAACTGAGGACTGATGACACAATCATACTTTTTATTTACTAAAACTATTTGCCATATCTGTCTATAGAAACACATTCACAATTAATATATTAAATTAAGCCACAGGTTGCATTTAGGATGTTTGAACAGGTCTTCAGAGGAATCTTCTTTCTAATGATTCTGTTATGCAAATATTATACACATGGGTAGTAAATTGTATGTCTGTGATATCAGGCGAAAAAATTTGTGGCCTTAGTGATCTGCTGACTCAACATGAATATTTATAAGATGATAATTATCAAGTTCCTTTCTATCATGAATTTTACATGTTTTCTTCCCTTCAGAGTGGATCTATAAACCCATTTACTCTTTGTTTAATATAACATGATGCAGTAGCGCCCGTTGTTTCTGCCTGTAGCCGTTGAAAATGTTGAAAATGAAAAGGCTTCACATTGACAGGACACAGCTACAGCTCACAGATCATCTTTATTGCAGACAGTAAACTTAAATTTAGGACCCCTTTATTTTTAGAGAAAGAGAATGCTGTAATATTTTATAGTTAACTTAACATGGAAGTTCAGCTGTTTTATGTTTTCCAGTTATTGTGGAAAGAATTTTACAGTACCAGTACTTTGTAGATGCAGGTTTGAGTGATTTATTCCTGTATCTAAAACCTGATGTGCAGAAACATTTGCTTGTTCGTGCTTATTCTCTTCTTTTTATCAGACACAATCAAAGTGACAGATGGACATTTTCAGCTGCGAGTACATTCTCTACTCTATTATGTATTCTCATTTCCTGCCTCCACAGTGTTGTAATTTTGTTGTGCTTTAGTAAAAGGAGAGTCATATTGTTATTTTCTCTGCCGTAAACCTCCATCTGTGTAATAAACTCAAACATACCTCTTGGAAAAGCTTATTGGGAGCAGCCACAGCTTTGGTTTCCTCCAGATACTGAGCCCACGTCCACTGTTCTGCCTTACTGTCCCCACCTTCACCAAAAGCACAAATCAGTGGATTAAGGCAGTGATTAACACGTTTCCATAACAGAAGTCAGACAGTTGAATCTGAAATCCAGTCTTACTTTATATCTTTTTTTTCCCGATTACAACACATGAATTTTTTCTTTTCTATCTGTTTATCTTCACCATTTCTACATCATTGAATTGTACAGGTAAAGTTCATTATACATGGATTCACCTTTAATGTAGGACAAAAAGGACCATATTCAGTATCTGTTTCCTGTTAGTACGAGTCCTATTTCCTTCAGTATATGTTCTTCTGTAGATGAATTGCATAAATCCTCTTTTCCATGGGTTGCATACACTTGGCAATCTGTCTAAAAAGACCCAGAGTAGTTTTTTTTTTCCTGAAGCCAGCATTTAATGGGTGACAGCTGAGTATAGCATATTATTAACTTTAATTCATCAAACTGTCTTTTCTGCAGGGAAAGCAATCAAGGCAAATAAGAGAAGCCATTAAAACAGAGTTTTCTATACATGCTGGCTGCTGATTAAACAGGTTACATATTAAGTCCAATTTTTGATTCTAATAAAAATACATTAACTGTTTGACCAGTGCATTAATTCACAACCTGTAGCTTTTGCATCAAAATAATGTGAGACTGAACACAGCGCTTGTGTTTTACTGAACAGAGACAACATCAACACTGACAAATATTAGGAAAAAAAAAAGAAGAAATGAGAACTGAGTGCTGCATTTTCCCAACACATTTCTGAGACAATAACGCACCAAATGAATGAACCAAAGGAGCCGAATCTAGTGTTTCTACTTTAAAATGTTAAAAAATGACCTAACTTAATATAGAGTTCTGATGTTATGCCATCCATATCAGTGTCCTGTATTGGGAAGATGTGAACTAAATTTATGCACAGCCAAGGGTGACTCATCATGGTGAGTCTACAGTATGTGACCACTAGAGGGAGTAGTGAGTCACTCAGCCAGCTGCTCTGGTTGTTTTACCAACTGGCTCTTCCATATCCTTGTTGCGATGATAATCATACGTCAAAATTACAACAGAAATTACATGAAAGTTTTAGCAAATTGTGGTATATAGTAATATTTCAAAACTAGACTTATTCTAGAGCATTTTTGGTGATATTTTAACCCATAAAGACCCAGTGGTACTTCTCAAGTCAAGTCAAAGTCAAAGTCATCTTTATTGTCAGTTCTGCCATGTACATTGTATACAGAGAGAGCTGAAATTACTGGACTCTAAGGCCCCACAGTGCAGTAAGCATAAAGTGCAAATAACATGGAAAGGTGCAAAGTGCAAATAACATAGAAGAGTGTGAAGGTAAATATAAAAGAGTGCAATAGAGGAGTAACAAAAGAACAAAAGAACAATCAAAGTGCATATGTGCATCACTTGCACTAAAGTGGTGATGGTTTGGGGGGGGGGGGGGGGGGGGGGTTTGTTAGAGTCCTGAGTTTGTCTGTGTCAGTTCCCAAATGAATGTTTCTCTATATTTAACCATTCTTAAGTGTTTCACCTCTTCTTTATTATAATATTCTCCTCTTTATTTTGAGTTTTTTCAGTGTAGAGCATATATTTCTCTATACTTAATTCACTGATCATGTAGATGTTCATTAAACCTCAGAGTAAATTCAAAGGGTATTATATCAAAAACTGAAGAAAAAGTGTCTTTTTCAGTCCAATCTCTCATTAACTGAGCATAAACCGAGTGTCTCCATCCACTGTCATTGATTCAACTCCATGGGTTTTACTGGTGAATCAATGTTGTAGACGATATGGTGTTTCCACGGTAACTACGGAGCCTCTGAACATCCAAATGGGTCATATCTGATGACCATGAAAAGATGACAAACTGTATCTTGTACCAATTATTTGCATAGATTGGTAGGATTAGTGGATCAACAGGTATTAAACAGTTTATATCAGTGGATGGTTTAGGTCCAAGGTGGATGTTTGGGTCTTTATGGGTTAACATTTACTGGACATAATTTGTGGCAGTATATACAGTTTATTATCACATATTAGTTTGATTTTGACTGCAGTCTGATTTGTGTATAGATGCAGATAACAGAAGGTCAGGAAACAGTGGAGCAAAGAAATAAAACGGCAAAAGAAGAAATGTTATCCTACCTCCTCTAATGTGTCTGCTATCTGCTTTAGAATCGTCCATTTTCTCATCCTAAAAAACAAAACACATCAACATTCAGTCCAAAAATACAGTCATAGATTAACAAATGAGGAAATATGCTTTGTTCTTCATTGCCCCACCGTGCCCTCGATGTCTGAGTCTTCATCTGATGGACTCAAATATTCCTTCCTCTTCCTCTTCCTCATGGGCTTCAGGTGGTCTGGGTTCAGGGATGAAACTCTCCCTCCTGCCGGAACCTTTTCCACTACAATGCTCCTCCTGAGAACCACAGAGGACAGATACAGAGTCACCACAGATACCCTCAGTCATGTCCAATCGCCTTAAATGGACGTTCACAGTCAGAAATTAACCATGTCCGGCAATAATATCTGTATAATACTGTAGCATATTCATTTATGACTGTGACCATGGAATTCAAGTCAGTAAGTGCACTTATATAGAATTACAGTGATGGTCAGTTTCATAAACCAAGGTGTCAAATGTATGCCTCGTGGGCCAAAAAAATTGATCTGCCAAAGGGTCCACTGCAGTCCATGGAATGTATTTGTGAAAAACAAAAATTACACTCAAGATATTAATAATCAAAGGTGTAAAATCGTTTTAATGTAGGAGCCACAGAGCCAAGTTTGATCTCAAGTGAGTCGAATAAGTAAAATACTATCATAATAACCTGTAAATAATATTAACTTTTTATGTATATAACACCTTTAAAAACTGAGTTTACAAAGTGCTTTGACAGACAAAGCAGAGGGGCAACACAGCAGGATACAACTGAAATAAACAAGAAGCAAGCAAAAACACTAAAACAGAAAACAACACAACAAAAGTGATATGAACAGCAAACTAGAAAAACATGACACTCCGAATAAATTTGAATGTATCAAGAAGAAAGGGCAGAGATTACATAACATGATGCTGTCAAATCAATGTAAAAATGAAAGAATGGAATAAAATAACATCATGTATGTCAATATAAATGAATAATCAAAACAGGGTAAAATTAAATATTCAAACATTAAAAAGAAACATCAAATACAGGCAAGTCTATAAAAATGTGTTTTAAGAAGTTATTTAATAGTGATTTGAAGTGATTTGATAATGACAATTAGTGTAAAAAATAAAAATTGTTTACATTTACAAACTATCACTTCACAAAAAATGTGAATAACCTGAACAAATGAGAGCATAAAATCTCTTAAGAGAAGTAAGTGCAGTTTTAACAATATTATGCCTGTTACTGAATGTTTTGTGTCTTTGTAGATCTGCTGCGATCAGTAAGTTGTAATGCACATATGTAAATGATTCATAATACTGTTAAAATTGCTCTTGTTGTTCATGTTATTCACATTTTAAAGGATACTTTGCAGATGTAAACATTTTCATAATGTAATTTACTTTTTTCATTGTTATTATTTTACTGGTCTGGCCCACATGAGATCATATTGGGCTGTATGTGGTCCCTGAACTAAAATGAGTTCACCCCAGTTCTAAACATAGATATGCAAAATAAAACATCAACTGTAACAAAAAAATATAGCTGTATATTACAACTGTAGCATATAACAGATTAAAATACTGACGGAACAGGTGCACGGAGAAGGCAGAGCTCATTACTGCTATTATAACATTTTCAATTTCATGTTATCAGAATTTCTACCAGCTCCATTACTCTGCCAGTAATTACATTCGCACTAATGCACATCCATATACTGGAAAAAATTAGATCTGTAACACACGATAAACCCAGGTTAAGCAAATAACATTCCATCGTCTGCAGCAGAATGTCTTCATCAGACACTGACATTTACAGGCAGTTAAAAACAGCAGAAGCAGCACCTGTTACCCAGGGAAACTAAGAAAACCATTCATAATACACACAGTTATAAATAGATCAAATGAAACACCATGCATGACTGGAACACTGAGCAGACTGTTGATATTAGTTTTTCTTTAGTGGATGAAAAAGGATGCAATCCATACAGTATGGAAGCATCTGTGAAACACTAACTTGTCCATGATGGGCTCTCTGCGTAGTTCTTCACTGAAGCTCCTCTGGGCTCTGGGGTCGTGGTTCTGCTGTCCTGGTCCGACCTGGACTTCAGGTTTATTGACCTGAACCTGCCGCTCCGGCTCCATGGCTGCTCCCCTCACAGACACAACAGGGGCCAATACTTCTGGAATATTAAGGTCAGAGGAGTTTATTTGGAGGCTGAAGGTGGAGACTGCTGTTACACATTCATAATTTAGAGATACAAATATTTCTGGGTTTCTCTGGAGACACAAATGTTTGGATTTGTTTATTTAAATTCAGTAGAAACTGCACGGTTCATTTATTATCCTGGGCCCAGCAGGTTATAAAGCACTTACAATCACTACAGTCTTTATTTGCTGCATAAATTACATCTTGAAAGCAGAGCAATGCACTGCGTAATGCAATGCAGAGTTGTAACACAATGTGATAATGATGACATTTTAGTATAAATAGAACTAACAGCTCCTAACTGTCATGTTTTGTTCATTTTACACCAATAGTATAGCACAAATTTAACATTAGTTCCATTACATGCAGACACACTAATGTGGATATTTTATGAATCTAACATTTTTCTCTATATTTGGGCTTATTATCTGCATGTAAATGTGGTTTTAGGTTATAAAAAAAAAGATTTTTGAACATGCTTCCCAAAGTCCCACATTTTTAAGGACTCTGGTTTATGTGTATCTGTATGTTCAGGGAAAAGACAAAAAGAAAAACATCAGCTTCACGTCTCGTTTTATTCATGTCTGTTAGTGCTTTGTATCATGAAGCTCCATCTGAAACATCAAATCCAGGTGTATAAATCAGTGCATGACCTGAAATAAATTGAGGTCCGCACGGATATCTTTGGGAGACGGACCAGACCAGTGCTAAATCCACATCATGTAAAGAATACACCCCCACAGCCTGAAGCAACACTTAAAAATATAACCCTCATGACAGACTTAAAGCATCTGCACCTGATACGTCCAGTATTAATTGAAGTCCAGCAAAAACAATGCTTTGTCTGATGTCTGTAGTCATTTTTGTGTTGTCATGAGGACAGAATTTTTGTAAGAACATACATCTGTGAATAAAGCTTACAACTAAAATTAAAAAACAAATTACTAATAAAAACAGGCAGCAACAAGTGGTGCCAGGCACAACAAACCCCGCCCCTCGCACGTATTGTAGTTTATTTCGGCATCGATCCAGCTAATGTCAGCATATCAATTGCCTCTGTATATGTGCAATGTTTGAAGTAAATTGAAACAAAATTTATGTTTTTATGACATTTGAAATTTCGCCCATTATCAGTAAATGGGAAAACAAAAAGATGTGAAAAATTCATACAAAATTTGAACTTTGACCTACTTTTCCATAAATGTAATCACATCTATTCTGGGTCACAGGCAATCTATAAACCCAATTTGGTATGAATTCAACCAACAGTTTTACTGCTACAGTGTTAACAAACAAAGAAACAAACAGAACCAAAAACAATACCTCTCGCCTCGCCTTCGGGAAATGCGTTATTGGTGCCATATTGTTTTTGTTACTTTAATCCAGCTGGTTTTACATCATTAGGATCATACCAAATAACTGTGTTAGCTCAAATAATGACAATACGGCAATAACATATCAAATATCACAGTTCTCCACCCTAGTCTGACTGTCTGTCTGACACTTGACCAGTTTCCTCCTTGTTGCTGGAGCTCAAATCATAGTAACATTAACTAAAGTGATCTTCAAAAACAGTATGACACTGACTGATGTCTTTTCTCTTAAATTAAGTGGATCCAAAAAAGGCAAACAAGTGATTTCTGAGTAAGATACATGGGAAATAAAAAATGAGTTAACAGATAAAGTTAGAGGTTTTGATAATGAAGCAGTCTGGGATATCTAGGATCAGCCATTTTAGGTAATTAATTCTTCAGATATATTTCATGACTTACCATTGGTTAATTAATGAAAACACCTGTACTACATTTCTAACCTGTACAGTTTCCTTATTTATTTGAGTTAAGAGTCACTATTTGTGTTGGACCCCTGTTGGAATGGATCTATTCCTGTATCAACCAGATCAAAGTGAACATATTCTACATGTTCCCAGTATTTTCTTTTTACATTCCTGCAGCCTTATATAACCTGTTTCTCTGAGTCTACCTGGCTTGTCTGGGGGAGCGTTTTCTGCATCAGCAGATCTCCCAGAAGTCCCTGCTGCTGGTTCAGTGGTGCTGCTGGTGGTCCCAGGAGTGATGAGTGTACTCAGCGTTCCTACGTCACTCACACAGAACTACAAGACAACAGAAGAACGTTAGCTTCAACGGACCCATCAGTCAAACTGTGCCCTGATATTTAACCATGTCTGCTCAACATCTGATCGACTGCAAAGAGATGGCAAGGAAAAATAGTAAAAACATTAAACACACTATATGCAGTGTTGTTTTTTGTTTGTCTTGTAAACTGAGTTTTATTGCCGTCTCTCTCCTTAGTTAATTGGTAACTGATCATCACAGTAAGATTTTATAGCTATGGTTATACAACTTCATTTTCTTTCCACCTTTTAATAAAGGGTAAATAAAATGACAATATGGGACCATATTTTATGACATACATTTTTCCATCCTTCTGCTTTGCACATATTAACCAAAAATTAAAACTAATGCTAAAAACTATATTTAAAAAATGAACCAAATTTAGAAAGTGCTTACACAATCATAATCCTGACAAATAACATAAAAAACCCAAAAACTTTAATACGAAAACTAATGAAATAAGTCATATGCATCACTTAGACATATATTGACCCTTAAAGACTTAGAACTATTTATTTATTTATGAACTATTTGTGACCTCCTATTGATTTTTTCTCTATTTTTAATCTTTCCAAAGTGACTTATCGTTATTTATTATATTATCCTATGCATTTTTCAGTGAAAATCAGGTATTTTCCTGTATTTAATTTATTGATCAGGTAGATGTTCATAGAAGCTCAGTGTAAATGCTATGGTTATCTCAGGAAAGAAAAAAGTGAAGAAAAACTGACTTTTGCATCAAAATGAACATAAATCAAGTGTCTGCAACAACTGTCATTGGTCAAACTATATGGTTTTGTTGGTGAATCAATGTTTCAGAAAATTATGGTGTTTCCACATTCACTACAGAGTCTGAATGTCCAAATGGGTCATATCTGATGAGAATGAAAAGCTGAAAAACTAATTTCACCTGAACTATTTACATCTATTGACAGAATTATTGGTTAAAAAGTGATTAAACACATCAGGAAATGCTTTTGGTTGCTGTTTAGGTCTTGAATGATTTTTAATATAATATAAGTAATTATAAGATCAACAAGAGTTTCCTAATTCTCCTTTCAGAGCCTTATATCATCATTATAGAAGACGTGAGGGGCAGTTTGTTTTTATCTAAAGTGTCTCGTATGAACAAAAGGTTCAGCCCAAGTTCCAAACTTCACCTTGAGGTTGCTGCTGGGTAAAATGGCCATGCCCTCCTTCCACTCCAGGACGTGTACGATGCTACAAGCCCCGCCCACATGTGCTGTCAGAGTGGGAGGGGCGGTCTCATTGGCTCTGACTCCTTTACCTGTGTCTCCAAGGGCAACAGCCTGAGTCACCTCCATCTTCTGATGACTAGGAGCTGGAGCTGAGAACAGAGGGAGAAAAGATATGTTATGTGAAGTATATAGTTCATAAACATGGCTTCGTATTTCAAACCAGGTTTTGTCTCACTGTCAGACTTTTTAATGTATATCTTTGGGGTATTTTGAGCCTTTATTATCAAATGAAGCAAATTTCCATTGCCTGAAGTGAACCTGTGTTACTGCAGTATGCCCTCAGTCTATATGGCCCCTGTTAACTGTTTTATTCATTTTCACAGTAACTGAATGGCTCCTCAATGAAAAGAGATTTACCCCCGAGGAGATGTAGAAGCAAATCATTTTAATTCAGTTATTAAAGCTGTAGCACCCAAGATGCATGCCTCACGTAAGAATTCCTCATGGATTCATTAACAAGTGAATAATCGTAAAAGAAGTTTTTAGTTTGTCACATCTGAGTTACAAGCGTCGAACTCCTCAGCTCTAATACAGATGCTATTGTTTTTGTTTAACTAATACAGTTCCCACCGTTGTCTAAATGATCAACTTTTATTGTTTATTGGCTGAAAATGGCTCTGTTCAACTGTGCATAAAACAACTGAAAGGGTTCTATCTGCACTCTTCACTTTTACTTTATTTTAATTGGTTATTATTTATGTTCTATTGATTATGTCTTAATTGTAATTGTGTGTTTTAAACTTGTCTCTTTTTGCCTTGACTTGTCACTGAACCTATAATTCAGTGCTCAGACAGACTATCGCTGTCATTCTCATAATATACTCACAGTGAACAAAACTCCCTGAACCAGCCTTTTTTGAACTATGAGGAGATTTCTTCTACAGAGGTTACATGTTTGTCACTAGTTTCTTGTCTGTAAGAAGGATTACACAAAATCTACAAGGCTGATTATCATGAAACTTGGGGGAAAAAGTGTTTTACGCTACAACATAATGGAGCACAGCATTGAATATTCTGTTTTTAAAGGTGAAACCTGTGAAACTGAAAAGTAAAATGAAAAGAATTAGTCTTAGATTTGTTGATTTTTTTCTGTTTGTGCTATATATGCAGTTTTTTATTATGTAAAAATGTACAAGTGTGTTTATATTTGTATTAGGGCTGCAACTAAGGATTATTTTCTTGAATTAACTGATTAGTTATTTAGTCTATAAACTGTCAGAAAATGAAAAATGCAAAAAGCCAAAAATGATGTGCTCAAACATTAACCGTGTACCGTCATAAAAACACAAAATAATCATATATATGAAGATAGAAAACAGCAGTATTTACTCAAACTCATTAATTAATTCCTGTTATAGCAATGGTACCATCTTATTTTTAGTTTTTAACTTGTCCTATGTGCACAAACATATTTATAATAGAATCTTCCTCCTCTGGTTTAATAAGCAGAGTAGACGATATGCTCAAACACAAGTGGAAAAAATCTTACCTACTTTGTTTCTATGCCATATTTGATTAATTACTGTTACAATACCCTTGTGGCACCAATTAAATTGCTTAGACACTGCTGGGTAATGAAAAATGCTTGGTATCAATTGATACCATCTTTCATCATAAACAACTTTAGACACTTTTACTGATGATATTATATTGATAGATAAATGCCAGACATGTTAAGTAGGGTTATCGGATGCTGCAAAAGTCCAATGACAGTAAAAAAAAAAAAAAAAAAAAAAATTAAAAACAAAAATAAAGATTTCTACCACAAAGTGTAATATAACATTCTGTTGTTAAAAGGGGAAATTGGTGTCAAAAAGTATCATTTAGGTCACAGTACCAAAGCCAAATTAAATAAGTATCATTATTTGCAGCTGAACTGTACATTTTTAAACAATACCGAGACTTATTTGTTGTTTACTGTACAAAAGACAAACTATTTCTAGATGAAGTTTAACGTTCCTTCTTTATATAATGATTAAAATGTGGTTGAGATGTTCATTTGTCCAATATGAAACTCAGTGATTTCTTACCTGGTAGGAGCAGAGCTGTGGTGGTGTGAGGCTGGGGTCGAGGCTTCTTGGCCACGGCATCGCTCCCACTCCCACAGACCAGGACGGTGTCGCTGGGGGACGAGGAGGACGCCGGGTCCAGTGGGATGCGATCAGGTTCTTTGGGTGGAGCCTCCATGTTGACTTTGGCACTCATATCGAAGTCACTGTCCCTCACTCCGGAGCGCTGAGAAACACAGAAACAACATCAGCTCCACAAAAAAACTGGTCTGCGTGATGCAAATGGTCTACACTACTACGAACAGTGTGTTTCATCCACAGACTGAGGTGTTGGTCTGGAGAACACCGTGTTCTGTTTCAGCACATAGGGGCTTTAGTTGAACATACACCTGCAATGTGATGCCTTTTGCTCTTTATTCTGCAAATATTATTGTGATTCTCTCAGTTGTGGAATGACACTAAGTACTTTAAAGCTTACATTTGCAATTGCAGTAGTTCATTTGACTATTCCCATTTGATTAGATGTAATTTTATACTTCTATTCCATTGCATTTTAGAGGGAAATGTAGTTTTCACTAGATGATTTGATTCAGTTCTGACCAGTCACTCAAATACACAGCGGTTCTTGATGCATCCCAGTGTAATGTATCCTCAGTTTTCTATAACACTGCACATCAGGGCTACTTTTTCATCAGTTTATCCAAGCAGTCAAATAAATCTGAACTCCATTTTATTTAGAAAGTGTCTTCATAAATCAGACCACAACTATCTATTACACAAACAGCTGTCTGTGCATCTTACATCAGTGTGTAAACATCACAAAAACACAAGATAAACTCTTCTGTACTGCATCACAAGTGGAGATATGAAGCTTCACTGGCTTCTGCACACTTGGTGGTTATTCCATGGTGCATTTTTTGCACCTATAATTACTTTTTTTATACATAAAAAATATTAGGTGATGATCAGATGATTGTGTCACATCAGTGGTTTTTCCAGATTACTGCACGTCATGGCCACTTTTGAACAGATTACGCAATCAGATAAAACAGATCATACTTTTCTTTAGACACAATATTACAGAGAGACGACAACACTCCATAATGTAAACAGCTACATCTTTTCTCTTGAAAATTATCAGTGTGACCCAATGTAGTACATAATCAACACATTATAAATCCTTCTGTAGTGTTAGAAGTAGAGCTGGCCTCACGACTGGATTGTTATTAAAAGATTATGTATTATATTATTTGATTCATCTGCATAACAAAATCTGCAGCCACACCATTATGTCTGCTTTAACTCTGCTTGTTTAAGGAGGTCTAATTTGTGCTTTTTCTGCAGTGGCACTTATGTTGAATTAAACTATGGAGAGCAGCCACACTGATAAAACTGTGTCTAATTCCCTTGTTTTTCCAGCCTTGTGACAGAGTCAGCAGCCAATGTCAGCTATCTCAAAACAGTATTTAAATTGTCCTCAGTTCAATCAATTTTTATTTATATGGCGCCATCACAATACAGGATTATCTAATTGCACTTCAAAAAATTCAAGTCAAGGCTTTAAGAATCCTATACAGAGACAAAACCCAACAAAACCTCCAAGAGCAAGCCCATGGTGACAGCGAGGAGGAAAAAACTTCTTTTACGGAAGAAAAAGCCTCTGACAGAAGTGGGCTTTGGGGAGGCTGCCATCTGCCTCGACCGGATGGGGTGAAAAGAAAGAAAAACAGAGAGAAAGAACAGAAAACACAGACACTGGGCAGGTTAGAGTGTCTGACTGTGAATGAGGTTAACCACTCAACTGATTAACTAATGTTTACTACATGTTTTAATGCAGTTCTTTACTATTCATCTACCCAGTAGTATGCAAAGTATCTAAAGTTGACTCAATAATACCAAACTATATCAATAATATACTCTGGCAATACTTTAATAGGTTACTTTATAATAGTATATAATAAATTAACAAAGTAGTACATTATAATAGTATAAGACTGAATGATGAAATGACCATAAGAATAATCAGGACATCGATTGTATATTACATTGTGGTAACTGTGAATAGAACTCAGTGGCAATGATTATTATAATATGATTATATATAACAGTAATTATCATTGTTCTAATATATGTTTCATCTTTAGGGTTAATTTTGTTCACACTGTCAAACAAAATAACAAAACCCCACAAAATGTTTCAGTGTTTTTCTAAATTAACCTGATTTTACTCAGTCAGATGTTAAAAAAAGGTTTTAACATTATCATTTTCTAAAATGACTTAGATGACGGAAATGTTCTGACCATAATGAAGAGTTTAAAACCACAAATGATTATCTCAAATTGGACTTGAATTGTTCTCATTTTGTGGATTAACACTGGCAAAATAAGTACTAACTCACAAAAAGAGTGCAGGTAGTTTTTTTGGTTGTTTTTACTCGGGTAGATATATCAGCCTTTAAAATGGAAATAAATAATGATTTGACATTAATTGTGATAATTATGGGTGTTGACGTTTGTTTTGTTAACATTTTTTTAGCTGTATCACTCAGCTCCACTAAAAAAGGAGTTATTCTGGATAATACTTACATAATGCAATAATGCTATAATGTTCATTTTGCTGTTAATACTTTTGTTCTTTTACATTTTCAATTCAGGACTTTTGCTTCTTCTAATGGAATATTAATGCACAGTGATATTTCAAGACCTGTATGTAAATACAGACATTGGTTTCACTAAAATGTAAAATTACAGACAATCATGCGCTGTTTGAGGTCAAGATTTCACTCATTTTCTGTGTTTTCTACTTAAATGTGAGTCCAACAACAAACTGTCTTAAAACTGTACAAAGGGATACATTTTTAGGATTTCTTCATTTTGGGTGTGATTTTACACCCAAATAAACAAAACTCACCTCACTTGATGATAATTTCCTTGTTAATAAACCTTAGTACTTCATATTGGTGTAAAACAACTTTATACAAAAAATGATATGCAACATTTTTAATGAGTTATTGGGGAGATTGTCTTCTTTGTCTACACGACAATGGATATAAAGCCCACATAAACCATACTAAAGCAAACATACAGCACAAAAAATAACAGAACCCTATAAAAAAGCAGCTGCTCATCATTTTATCTTGCATATTGTGGAGTTAATTTCATATTTACATAAAACAATAACAGTGCAAACTTAAAATAAATCATCTTATTTTGCAATTGTAGCTCAATTGACAGATATTCGGCAGTTTTTCTTACTAAAAGACTTTATCTGCTCATCCCCTAATTTCGTCACTTGGTAATATAACTGAAAACATTACAATTTAATTTACCATTACCACTTTATTTACACTCTATCAGGATGTTATTTGACAACACAGCCTATCATGTTGGATTTTCTACACAAAAAACGCCACAGGAAAAAAAGTTTTAATCCATTTATTTATATAAGAGTGTTATTTTACACGGTATAACGGCAGCATTAACAGCCATGACCCTGAGTGACTTTTTAACAGCCATCCATTTCCTCCAATAAAAAGCCAATAACGGTGAAACATCAACATTTACGCACAAGACACACACAAAAAAAAACACCAATTCAGTTAAAATGGCGGAGGATGTCAAGTCCTTAAGGCAAAAAAAATGTGTAGAAAAAAATAATAAAAACAAAAAAACAGTGTCTGAAATACCGTGAAAATGCATTTTACTGAAAAATGAACCCTGTCACCCATTCCGGCAAACATCTCAAATGAATGAGCACAATTTCCACCTCAAAATCCGTTAAGTGTTCAGTGCTTCATGCAATAATCTCGGTGAAACTGGTTTTTACCATTTTAATATGTTAAGAACAGTTAGGCCAATTAAGCGGCTGCCATTATGATTTATATTTTTTTAAGATGAAAAGCTTTGTGGTTGATTTTTTTTTCTCCACAACGATAAAACGCTTCACCGCTAAGAAAAAAACCTGACACCTTAGCAAACGCGGCTGTTTCCAAGATTCAATTGTGTCAAATAATTAAAGGAAAATGATGAATGTGTAATTTATTCGTGGTTGCGAATCGTTTCGGAACTGAAATTTGGCTTACCATCTCTGATCTCCTGCGGCTCCGGGGCTCTAACTGCGCATGCGCGGGCCCGCTATACAGTCACCGCTCGTTGGACACAATGAAGAGTTCGGACGGAGCCGCTTCACTTTAAGCAATAGTCAATATATGTGCAAATAACCTGGCGTGTAATCTACTTATCTAGTGTCGCTTCGGGCTCAGGTACAGCCTTCTTGAAGAGTGACGACTACTGCAAACATCTGCCTTATCTCCACCAGAATCCACCCCTTAATCACAAGCATTTATTATATAATTAGCAGGATATAGGTCACGTCGATACTGCAGTCAAGGTTTGAGCAAACGTCACACAAAAGACAAACAAGACAGCACTTTTTTTAATTCTTTAAGATCTTTAATTTGAACATACATTAAAAAAAATGTTAGATCAAACAGGATCTGTATGCATGGGAGGGGGGAAAAAAAACATCTACTCCACAAGATGAAGTGAGGGGTGCCAAATTCAATTCTTTTTTTTTTATTTTTTAAACAACCCCACAAGAAAACCCTCCAGATGTGAATGAATGTACCCTTTGGAGTACAAAAAAGCTCCTGCAGTAGCTGCACCTTCAAATGAGGCCTGACAAATGCCTTAATCCCAGAAACATTTATAAAAAGCAGTTATGAAATACATAATTTCTGCCATTACAACTAAGCAATATACGCAAGAAAAATATTAGATTCTTATGGGATTGTGAAGCTGTAACAACTGAAATCCAAAATAGAAATTTTCAAAACCATCCAACTTTCAGAAAAAACCTCAATGCTGATCACACACTCCATATACAAGAAGTTTAAAAAGGGATTGTGAGCATCCACCCACCCTTGTAAATTGTTCATATCAGAACTACAAACCCTTGTCATTTCTTGTAAATTTACAGTTAAGCAATGCACGCTGCTGTCCCAGTTGTTCAAGAATCTTTCAAGAACACACCCAGACTGAGCAACACCGTACGAAAGCAGTTATCAGGACTGTAGAAGGCTGAACTACTCCAATTCTATATGAAACATCTTATCCACAACTGTCCATGTTTGATCGCTGAAAAAGAATTTTGTACAAAACAATGTCTGAGACACTTCTAGACATCAGTATGTCAAGTTGCCAACTGCCAGCAGCAAAAAGTTGTCACAAAATGAGACGACAAAGTAATTTAGTTGAAACTTTAAAGACCACCTGAATCCAATTATCCCTGCAAAGAGATGTTTAAAAAAAAGCAAGACTGAAAGCATTACACAGGCTGCTATGAAAAATCTGAAGTTGAACACTTCATCTTTTGAGACTAATGAGTGTGGGGTGCAGGGAAACAAAAGGCCAATGTGTTGCCATGCTATGGTGCTTCAAATTTGACTGCGTGTTTGAAAGTAGCCCTGTCGGTGTTGGCATCTTCAATAAAACTGCACCTAAAACATTTAAGACAAGTGCCCCCTTGAAAGAGAAAAGTAGACAAATCAGGAAGCATTACGACACTGCTTGTTATGTACAGCATAAGAATAAAGCAAAACGAGACAATCTCCATTGTCATTCCACTAATCCTGAGAAGCTGATCTAGATCGTGAACGAGACCGGGAACGGGACTTTGAGCGAGAGGCAGAGCGCTTCTCCCTCGACTTTGACCTGCGTTCGTCGTCCTGTGGGGACGGGGAGCGAGACGCAGACTTAACGGCACGTTCTTCTTTCCCGTTCTCCACTGGAGAGGCTGAGCGGCTGCGAGACTTCTTTTCACCAGACATCTCTTTTGATCGGCTACGGGAGTCTCGCTCTGACTTCACCTTAGAGCGGCTCTTTGAGCGGGACTTAGATTTACGCTCAGCTGAACGGGACCTGGACTTGCGAGAACGTGAACGAGATTTGGATTTGTGAGATTGAGAGCGGGATCTGCGGTTGCGAGAACGGGACTTGCTTCCTCCTGACTTGGAGCGGGACTTTCTTCCAGACCTGGAGCGGGAACGATGACGTCTCTTGTTGCTACGGGAACGAGACCTATAAAAAAAAAAAAACACAATCATGGGATTAAAGTCATCGATCAAACCTTTGCAGTGGCAATTAACCATTTATATCATTGATGCCTTTGTCTGGTCTTTAAATGTCAGAAAGTGGTTAAAAGTCTCTTTTTAAGATGTCAAATGTCTTGTTTGGTTCAGAAACCAAAATATCCAATTCACCATCAGAGAAGAGTAAAGTAACCTGAAAATTTACATTCAACGTTTCATTTGTTACATTTAAGAGGTAATTAAGTCAAAATAGACCAGTAAGATACAGCATTATATACTGTACCCAAGAACCAATGAAGGACACAGCTCTGGATCACAATATTCAGAGGAGACTTATTCTCACCTGGAGTGGGATCTGGAGCGGCTCCTGGAGCTCCTGCTTCTGTGGCTTCTACGGCTCCGGCTGCGGGAGCGGCGACGACTACGAGATCTGAGAAAACAAATATATATAGAATATATCAAAGAAAAGAACTTCACTCAACTCATGTATAAAATTCACTTTCACCTAAAGGAAACATTGTGCCCTTATTGGAAATCGAGACCAAAACCTTTTGAAAAACCTCACCTAGAGCGGCTGCCAGAGTAGGATCTCCGTCTGCGTGGGCGATCCTCCACCAGACGAATCTTCCTCCCATTGATGTCTGTGCCGTCCAGCTTGTCAAGGGCCCTCTTCATGTCAGAGTGACTCCGGAACTCAATAACTCCCTCATTGGTGCGCTCCTTGTGAGCATCTGCATAGGTCACCTCTCCTGCCTGACGCATGAAGTCCTACAAACAAAAACGGATGAAACATGTTTTTAAATGTTCAACATGAATCTTCACAGGTAACGCTGAATATTTTGTAAAACTCATTCGCACAAATGGATTTCATGGCTTACTTCCAGAGCTAAAATGCGTACCTTCAGATCCTGCCAGCTGCAGCGGCTGGACAAGTTCTCCACTATGAGGCGGTACTCTGTACGGACTGGGGGTCCATACTTATCTCTGCCAGAGCGGCTCCGGCTGCTGTATCCACTACCTTTAGAAAACAAAGAGGGCATGGACAAAATTAGAGACAAAAATGGACATGCTGTACATAACTACTGGCTTGGATCATCAAATGAACTCAAGGCTGAGAACTATAAGCCCAAGTTGGCATAATACTGAATTTAATAATGAAAGAGTCCTTCTGATCCCATATTCAAGCAGAAAGCTTCATGTAAGTCATCTACAAGCCTCTGCACGGGCTCTTAAGTTTGTATTATTCAGCATTTGAAGTTCTCCGCCGCAAAGAACACCACTGCATCTGTTTCCAGCAATACAAAGCCTTTCTTACTCCTGTACATCACACTGTGATGCTTTAGCTGCATAAACAAATGGACAGTGATGTTCTTTCAAGACTTCTGAACCCTGTAACACAAACAGAAAGGAGGCATCCACATCGGTTCCAGTCAAGGACACTCTTAAACCAATTTAATTTAAACTGTGTAAAGTGACACATACACCAATCTTTGTTTAAGGCTGGATGTCAGTCTGCAATTTTGTTTTCCAGTTCTCTCACTTACAACATTTGTTTTGATTGTAAGCTGTTTACTAGAGCCGCTCCACTTATGTTTGCTGTCAACATAGAAACCAATGGCAATCCTCACCATCGCCCCTGGTCTATTGGCAAAAGGCTGCTGTCATCATGGCTTCCGGTTAGGTCAGCCAAGGATCAAGGGGGGGGCAAAGGTCACACACACATTGTAAGGTGAAAGCCAAGGCCAAACGGGACAGGCAGTCATCTTAGCCAGTCATCTTTAGCCTCAATGGACTCAGCCTCAGCCCGCAACTGGACTCTTTCAAATTGAAACATCAAGGACTTTTGTTAATGTTGAATATAGAAATATATACCAAAGATAAAGTAAAAATACACAGTTCACATGAAAATATTAGGCTACATCTAAAGACTAAGCTAAAACTGCACTAGTTACATTTTGGGAGGTTGTTTGTGGTTGATTTAAGATGAAAACAATGCTTGGAAATTCAAACCTTTAAACACTGATAAAATCTACTTTAAGAGGGCCAACTTTGTAATCACATAAATCTCTGAAAACATCTCACTACAATTTAGAGCTTGTGATGGTTGAGGGGTGTGTCCTGCAGATAGCTGTTTCTTCCAAAACTGATTAAGAATATAAAAGAAAAACGAAAGGAAAACCCACAGTGAGCAAGAAAAAAAAAAAAGAAAAAAAAAGTGAAATTTGCAAACCCTTGAAAACTAAGTGAGACCAGCAGGATGGGCTCTCACAAAAGAACAATGCTAAAACTGGATAAAAATAAGGTTAAACTATTTATCTGCTAAATATATCTCCTTATCTGGCCATGTTACAAACAGTTGAATAAACTGTTGCATATATAATACCACGATTACTTATTCATTATATTAATCTATAAACTAGCATGGATTCTGCAGTCTACCACGCATGTTGTGGTTGTCATTAATTAAACACTGGCAATAAAACTAACTGATACTATAAGACTAATAGCAATGATGAAACTGTGTAGTTATCTTTAAAGTGTTAAAGCGCGTCTTAACATTAACAATATCACACCAACAAATCAGCTTTGTGTGCAGTCCACATCGACACCTCACCCCAGGGGGAAGGGGAACAGAGGGTATCTTGTAATAGACTGCACTTACTGCGCCCACCACCCCAGTAACCCCCACCGTAGCCATCTCGGTCTCGCCGTGGTCCCCGGGCATGTTCGACTATCACCCGCTCTCCGCACAGGTCCTTCCCATTCAACTCGTACACGGCGTCATCGGCGTCTCTGTTATCCTCAAACTCCACGAATCCATAGCTAAAGAGAAAATAAAAAGTAAGATGTTATATATTTGTAAGTTAGACGACAAACACAGAGCATAATGTTGGTCCAGATGGGAAAAGCGTTAGCCAGGCCCGCTAGCATGAAGCTAAAGCAAACACAAAGACGCCATGTTGGCCATGCGACATTAAGGCACATGAAGAGGAATAAAGTTACAAGAACAAAAAGCATTTGAAAAGATAATTATAACAAGGCTAAAAGTTAAACGTCTGCATGGGTTAAATAACTTCGCTTTCGTGTAAATATGTGCTTATTGGCAAAAAAGCACTGCACGTTCCGTTGACGTCGATAACAGAGCGTTGTGCGTCCATGCTAACATTCATGCAAATATTAGCTTCCCCGCGTATGCATTTCTCCATGAAACTCACCCGTTTTTTAGATCGATCTCCATGAGCTTCCCATATCCGCTGAAAAACCGCTGGATGTCCTTCTCGCGGACATGATAACTCAATCGTCCAATATACACACGAGGCATTCTTTACAGTCCTAAGTTCTCCTGGACTACTCCTCTCAAGGCCTGCTAACACGCCGAAGGCTCCGCCGCTGTCGTCGGAGTGAGAGATACAGCGTCTCGTGCGGTTCAACAAGACGTTTGAGAACTGACCAATCAGCGTCAAGCTACGCAAGTTTCCGGTGGAGAACTTCAAACCAAAAGCCACGTTTTTAGATTAAAAAAAAAATAAAAAAAATAAAAAAATAATAATAATAATAATAAAAGCATGAACAGAAATGGCAAAAATAGTGTATCCTACTGTAAAAGACCTGAGTAAACCTTATATGTGCAAATGTCGTGACGTAACTAGTTATAGACGTAACAAATTAAGCAGGAATTGAAACAGGTTTTGAAATCCACTGTTTTTTTGCCTAAATGAATATGAAGATAGCTTTGCAGCACCTGGATGGTTCAAATTTAAACTTTTTGGATCCCCAAATACACAAATAAATGTACCAAAGACTAAAAAAAGTGGGTTTAGCATAATATGAATCCTTTAAGAGAGGGAAAAAAAAACATCAGTATTTTGCGTGCAATATTCACGTTCAATTTTATTAAGACAGAGAGGAAAATAAACTTTATCAGTTATCCTCATTATAACCCGTTAGCTATTACTCAATTAATTCGCTTTGTTTATCACAAATGAATACATTTAAGGGCATTTTAATGTTGTAGATGGTCAGTGGGTCCTACTGTGTAAAAGAAAAGTATAAAACTGCATCATGATATTAGAAATGCTACTGTTTTTTTGTTTACATGAATAGAGAGCGGTCTGTAAATATCAAGTAAATGCAATGGAATGAAAGGTACAGTTACTGACAGAAGTCTTGTCGCATAAGGACAGCTTGCAAAAAAGGATGGAAAGTGGAAAGAAGGTTGATGTTTCTGGTCAATCATCCATTGAACTGCATCCCAGTCACTGCAAATACAGCAGAAGACCTGTTGGAACCTACATGGATGCAAGATTCACCCAGAAAACAGTCATGTTTGGTGGAGAAAATCGTAGTTTGAAGTCACATCCAGTATGGGGATGTGTGAGAGATCTGCAGAGTGTGGCTACATCAACAGCATGAAGTATCAACAAAGTCTTGATGCCCATTACATTCCAAACCACAAAAGGGGGGAAATTTCACAGCAGGATGGTGCTCCTTCTCATACTTCAGCCTCTACATCAGGTGTATTCAAATCCAGTCCTCGAGGGCCAGTATCCTGCATGTATAAGATATTTCCCTCTTCCATCACACCTGGAAGCATTTACATCATTGTCAGACTTCTGCAGAGCTTGATGATGAGCTGATCATTAACTGAACCAGGTGTGGTGGAAGAGGGAACTATCTAAGACAAGCAGGATATCAGCCCTCGAAGACCGGATTTGAATACCTCTCCTCTACATCAAAGTTCCTGAAAGTAAAAAAGTCAAGGTGCTCCAGGATTGACCCTGCCAAGTCACCAGACATGAACAGTATTGAGCATGTCTGGGGTCAGATGAAGGAGGAGGCTTGGAAGATGAAACTGAAACATGTTGATGAACTCTGACTGCTTTCTTTGCCATTCCAGATGACCTCATCAAAGAGTTATTTGAGTCATTGCTCAGATTTATGGATTCAGTCTTCTAAGCTCATGGGAGTCATACATCATATTAATGCTTCATGCTCTGATGTTATTGTTGCATGTTTGTATATTAAAAATAAAGTATATATAATATTTCTACATTATTTTTGTATGTGACAAGACTTTTGTCCAAGCAAAATCTGACCTGTTTGAATGGACTCTATGCACAGCCTCACTGAACTTCAGGTGGGTCCTTTATTTCCTGTCTTTCATTATTGGACACACTGATTAATCCAGGTGTGTCTGCTACTTCTTGTTGTGACTAATGATTAATTAGTCACACCTGGATTAATCAGTGTGTCCAATAGTGAAAGACAGGAAATAAAGGACCCACCTGAAGTTCAGGAAGTAGTGAGGCTGTGCATAGAGTCCATTAAATTACAAAACTCAATGAATGATACAAAACTTTATTATGGTACAATAAGCATACTCTGGAGAGGTTTGACTTTCATATAAGTCATTTCTAATTCCAACTGATTAACTACAAGTCATTATTTGTTGTTCCTACAACTTGGATAAGGGACAGGACTTTGTCGGGGACAGTACATTTTTTTTCCTCTGAAATGTGTAAGTATAAAATAGAATGAAATCAAAATAGTAGTTATTTTTTCTTTACCAAGAAGTCTTTTTGAAACTTACACAATATTTACAAACACATGAAAAAAAACTCACTGAAAAACTTTTGGCCACAATTGTACCCGAGTTACATTCTACCATTCACCGTAATGGAAAAAAATCTGTTTCATATTCTTCAAGACATTTTTTATAACATGACCAAACTATGAGTTGTGTATTATTTTCTTGATTTAATCTTTTGTCTAACTGATTCTGATTTTTGCCATTTCTTTGTGAATACATATCTTATACTGTTGGTTCATGTGCTGATTGTCACTATTTCTTTTCTATCAGTCTTCATTTTTTCTTGGTGATATTTGGTGTGTTAGATGTTTTATGCTCAATAACTACATGAAATCCATCTGTTGAAAATTGTGATCAAAAGTTTCTTGCTTTCAGCAATGCTATGTCCCATGTTGTTCCTATAGTTACTAAATTAACTTAACCTGCTGATTAACCAAACACACTGTGCACAGCATCAGAGACTCAGGTTCCCAAAGTGACTACTAAATACCGAAACACCTTAAAAATGCATTCCACATGGTGATTCAGTCTCGCTCATATCTAACTGTTTTTATACAAACGTCATGTATCCACAGAGAGAGCAGAAGTGGAGAGAGAGAGTTAATATTTTATTTTTGTAAAAACCAGGTTTTAAAAGGATTTCAGCCAGACCTTCTAATCCATTGATCTCAAACAAGTACACAACCAGTATCAGGTATCCAGTTACTCATTTCCTGACTTGCTCAAGGAGACAAAAAAAAAAAAGTTTGGCGTCAGATCTGAGGTGCCTGCTCAGAAGCTGGTTTTAAAAATGTATCTGTAGACTATAGTTAGTTGGGCTTTTTAAGGGATTTCAACAAGCATGAGCCCAAAAACAAAATCTTAGATCTCCAGTCTTGGAAATAATTTGCTGATCTATACTTGAGAAACTAAAGGAAGAAAGAGGGGAGACAAATGCTCATTGGTGTCCCCAAAGCATTCACAAATTCGCTGTAAAATTTGCAAAATCTGTCTCACAGCCTCTTCATCTTCTTCCATACAATACAAGATCAAAGAGTCCTGTGTCTGGAACCTGTTAGAGACTAGTAACAGGACTCATAACATCCTATGACACTGTATGTACACAGGCAAGAGACACTAATTTGTAAAACAGGGACATAACCTATAGTTTAAGCAGCTCTGTGCTCAAGAAAAAGGTACAGTAATTATTACCGTAGATCATCTTATCTCAACTACAATTCAATGCTATGATGGAAAAATGTAATTGAGACCCAAAATATTCATGTAGTGAATTGAAAGTGGGGACAATAAAAAATGAGAAAAGATTCAAGCCAAGTTAATTCAGGGTTTTCTTGCAGGAATCAAGAATCACAGCAAATGAAAAAAAAAAAACCTAAGAGGTGCAGGGTTCATCTGCCAGACAACAAATCAAATGCATCCAACATGTTATGTAGTACACATCATCTGTTTACGGTGCCTGAACCCCATCTGCCTGTCAACTTCAGATACTCTCTCACTCCCTGACTGGTTAGGCCACCACACAACTAAACAACAGCCAAACCCTCCCGCAGTTCGATTCAGAGAGTCCTTTTAGCGAAAGCAAGAGGCCGCCCAACCCCAGTTCTGGCCGTCCAGTGGAGAAAGCGGTGGGCCGGCAGAGGGAGGGCGACCCCAGTGTCAGCTGTCTTTAGTTGGCTTTGGCGCGGAGCTGCGCTCTCTTGCCCGTCACAGCCTGGAAACCGGTCTTGATGCTGGCGACGGAGCAGCGGGAGTGGCACGTCTCGCACTGCAGGAAATAGAGACGAGTGTCCTTCTGCAGGATGGTTTCTGGAGAGCGGCAGGTGTGACACGTCACGTATTCCTCTGTAGGGTCGAGAGGACAGTTATTAGAGTCATCCTACAGGAGTGAAGAGAGTCAGCTTTGTTGAATTTAAAACAATACTTACTGATATATCGTCTCAACACATTTTCTATCTGTTTCTGTTGAAATCTGCCTTTGATCACAAGCTGGTTATTTCCATCTATGGACCCACTGAGAAAAGAAAAAAGTGACAAAACAGACAGTTAAAGCTTTTTTCAAAACTTGGTCAAACATTAGCACATCAGTTCAGACGATACTGACAAATTTATAAACTAGGGTACTGTAGTTTCAACAAGTTCAATTTACAGGATATCTGCACCTTGGAGGGAGACAAATTTATGACCTTAAGACATTTTTCAAAGTGTCTTTGCTCAAATACAGTACAACAGGCCTCAGTTATTTCATAACCACATTGCAA
This sequence comes from Sphaeramia orbicularis, assembly GCF_902148855.1. NCBI lineage: Eukaryota > Metazoa > Chordata > Actinopteri > Kurtiformes > Apogonidae > Sphaeramia > Sphaeramia orbicularis. Next base: position 16,136,553 of record NC_043963.1, on the reverse strand, counting down.
TCTAGTTAACATTAGATTTCCAAGGACAATTAATGTTTTAATTTCTGACAATCAAATTTAAAGACTTTTTAGGGATGGAACCTAAATGGAACTTAAGGCTTTTCATAGTAGCAAGAGTGTTAAAGATATAAAAGAAAAAAGTCTGGTGAAGGTGGACATGTGACTTTTACAGCAATTTTAAAAATTTCTGTCTTCAAATTATAGATAATGATGTGTTTTTTTCTCACACAGTGCAGCAAACTCCAAATTCATCCTTTCAACTGACTTCAAACAAGCCCCTAACGCTGTTATTGCGTTAGATCTTACTCAACTAATCACTTCTAGAACTATTTTAATGAGAGATGACACCATATTTGCCCATACAACACACTGGTGCACACAGCTGGGGATGCATCAGTAAACTGTGACTGGACTCAGTTCGGATTATTGTTTGCTAAATTTTGGCTTTGATACATTTGGTTTAAGCCATTTTAAAAAGGCCACAAATTCAGATTACAACTCACCTTGTTCCCAACTCAGCCAACAGGAAAGCAAGAAGATGTTTTGGCTGACGATGCAACCTGTGATGAAGCACATGAAAGACTTTTAGGATCTCATTTCCAACATTCAAACCATTAAACAGCAGATTTGACCAGTGAGTGTAATACAAGGCTTGGGTCAGTCTGTGTGTATGAGCTCACAGTTTGCAGATGTCTGTGAAGTTGACGAAGGAGGTTTTCTTGGTTCCCACTCGGACCACCTGAGGAGGCTTCATCACAAACTTCCTCTTCTCTCCAGCCACCATGTCTGGGTTCTTCTCTCTCATGATGTTGAAGACTCGATTCAGGAGCTGAGAAAGAGCAGAGAAGTTACTTCAACATTGTACAGTTATACCAAGAAAACACGCTTTTAATGCAGACATCTAAACATACAGTATTATTCTAGATTCAGACTACACAATATTTCTGTTTATTCTGATGTTCACTGCATGTTGTGAGACACGACTGACAACACATTTCCTCCCAACTAACAATTGCTTGACTAATTTTTCATAATATCAAGAAGGAAGTAGTGATGTCCTGATCTGGATTTTTTTGCCTCTGATCTGATTTTTTTTTAGGGTTTATTTTTGCTGATACTGATCCGATACTGACTTTTTACAATGAAATTTTGATTTAAATTTGAAGTCATTATTTATAGGTTATTATACTATTATTTTACTTGAGATCACAATTGGGCTGAATGTGGAACCTGAACCAAAACAAGTATGACACCTTTGACTCTTAATAACTTTAGCATAATTTTTGCACTTTCCAAATTCATAGTGTGGGCCAAGTTAGAAACTTTGGCAGGCCAGGTTTGGCCCGTGGGCCGTATGTTTGCCACTGCTGTAGGGATTATATGGGGATGTGTTCCGTGCCATATGTTAGTGATGCATGGATCAGCGGGTTATTCACAGGTCGGTTGGGGCAGGTGTCAAATAATTCCACAAAACCCCGGTGGGTTGAAAAAAACCCAACTTGCACATCATGACCGGACCATAAAGTGAAAGTAAAACTTACAGATGCTTTACTAATTACTCTAAGCTCCCCGCTGTTGTGCTGCTAATTTTCCTTTTCCCTACCTTCAGAAAGTTTAATTTGAGGGGGCAGGACATTTGTTTACCCCCCCCCCCCCGATCTTCTAAAAAATGCCAGATCAGCAGCCGATATCAATGTTTAGATTAGAACATTCCTAGAAGGAAGTGTTGGTGATCAATTTCTTCTTTCATGAAATAAATGATTGACTGTCAGACATGTTCAAACTGAGACCCTACATACTGTAAATCAGATAATAATCCATCTGATATTGTCTACTCTGAATCAAGCATTACATCACAAGCTATTTTTTGGTTTGGTGATCAATATTTGACTATTTTATGATACTCCCATTTTCATACCAACCAGACACAATGCACAACAGTTACAAACTCATAAATGGGATGTATTTATGTAATAAACTTCATTTCTTCACACAGTTTTCAATTAGGACAGAAGATGAGCATGTTCAACTATAATATCTTTATATACTTGGATCACTTTTATTACTTTTAATCTCCAACTGATTTAGGTCTTAAATCTAATTTCACAAAACTCTGGGACATGAAACTCACTAAAATCGGGAAAATTAAGTAGCTCTACAATCTGTGACCTGCAGAATATATACCTATAGAGATGAATAATGTCCTGAATGAAACAGTTCTGTATCCATATTCCCAACTCCCTGATGAGAAAAAAGCTGCCGTCCCTCATTAGAGGTATGTAGTGTGTTTGTTGTGCTAGCATCTATTTGTACCTCATCATAAGTGTAGTCTCGTTCAGAGCCGGCCCATGCTGGGCCTGTAGAGGAGCTGAAAGAGATTCCATCGTTGTTCTTCCCCTCGTCATCCTCAAGAGCTAGAAATAAATCATATTTAACAGCTTTAACTGCTGTGTCCCCATTTTTGTAAAACTTTAATGATGTTTCTTTATGACATTAAATAATGTTTTTTGTTTTTTACCATCATCTTTCTCCAATGCATCTCCCTCATCAAAGTCCACTTTCTTGGACTTCTTCTTCTTGGCAGGAAGCATTAAATCCAGATTGTCCTCTTCCAAGGCTTCTGGTTGCTCGCCTTCAATTTTTAGCTCCTGGTTTGGACAAAAAATATAGCTCAGCATGAAAAAATTCAGAATGCCCCAGCAGAAAACTAAAATACAGTGAGAAAGAAAAGTGTCTGACCTTTAAACCTTCCTCTACATCATTATCAAAAACTTTCTTAGGTTTCTTCTTCTTTTTCTTTTGGTTGAAGAAGTTCAGGTCGTTCAAATCATCCGAGGGTTCTAGAGAAGAATAAGAGATGCTCAGTGAAGAGTTAAAGGAGAGTAACACCATGGAAAAATATCTAAGACTCAACTTTTAATGTCAATCCTCTCTCTCAGATTTTCTTGTTCTTACCTTTCTTCCTTCCTTCATCCTCATCCAGATCCAGATCCCTCTCATCTCCAGCTTCTGGTTCTACCTCCTTCGCCTCAACCTCCTTTGCCTCCTCTCCTCCCATTCCTTCTCCTCCATCCTCATCGAGCATGAAGGGCTTCTTCTTCTTCTTCTTTTTCTTGGTCATGTTTGGGTCAAAAATCATCTGAGGGGAAGATTGAAGAGTGTCAAGGTCACATTTTATGACTGCGAGTATTAAAAAAAAAAAAAAAAACAGTGCTACTCTTAAGTATAGCCATATTATGCTTCACTATGGTTTACTGATTCTCAAAAGCACTATATATTTTAAAGTCACAATTAAAAAAAAAACAAAAAAAAAACCTGCTCGGAAAGTCAGTGCTGTTAACGCTTCAACTCATCTCTCCAAGTCAGTTCATTTCTCGATTGCATATGCAGCTCTCCTGCTTTCAGGGGCAGATGGTTCTGGGTTTGGTTCTGTTGTGCATTTTTAGCACAGGCATGCAGGCAAACATTAGTATAATGCAGTTTGAGTGGTTCCTTTTATTTTCATCATTGTGCATTGTAACAGTACAATTTAACTTCATCCTAAAATGAATTTACATCATTAGCAAAATGGTTAAGTGAGACTCTCTTCACTACAGTATTTTGGATTGATTATAAGACCATGGGAGAGCAAAATAGACTGGCTGTAACATGTCTGAATCATTAATGGATGTTATGGCCTGGCTTGGAGTCCACAATAAAGAAGGGGAACACACCAGGAATGAAGTTTAACACAAAAATACTTTATTAAACCAAATTAGACCAAATTAGGAAAATATATGGGGAACATTGGGTAAAACACTATGGTTTGGAATGTTTGTTTGAGGAAGTGATGCAACTTTTCTTAGAGCTTCTATGTGAAAACAAACTGTATTTTACTGTTACTGTTTGCAGATGGATTTGGGTTTTGTTTTGTCATGGTTACGGAGTGAAGTGGTTCACAGAGATGCACCCATGAGAAAATGTAGCTGTTTAACACCTTAGCTTTAGTGTCTACTGTAATAACCATGACTAACTACTGAGACTAACTACATTTACCTCTGACTACTAGAATTATTTGCCTGTAAATGTTTAACCAAATATTAATATCAAGGATCAAGCGACTAGACAGCTGGATTTCTCCACGACAATAATTTAAATGTATCTTGTGATAAATTTTTGATAATGAGTCTATGAACTGGCTGTGGCTGCTCTACATGGAAAGATATGTCAGTAGATCAGTCTAATGTGGTTGTAGTGTTTGAATTTATTGTTGTGACGATGTTAATGCTGCTAAATGAATGTAAATTTTAGAGACAGTTAGACTTTAACCTGATTAATAAATATTATATATTACAATTTAGACACTGCAACCCATTGCTACATATGCAGCCACTCCAAAAGGACAAATATATACCATGCACTGTATAATTATGTACCATGTAAATCAGCTCAATACAGATGAACTTCTAAGGGATTTGCCATGGTTTGTCACAATGGTATAATACTTCCTTATTTTAACAACTGTTTTGGGAATCTGATGCAATATTCTGAATTACTGCGAGTATGACAGCTTACTCATGCCCACTATCACTCCATCCTGGTATGCCATCTTGTTTATGTGTACGTACCGACTTTGATTAATAACTCCTGACAATTTAACCTAACAAAACAAACAATCAACAACAAAAAACAGCCGAAGTCATCAGAAAAATGGCTCCCAGCTGGAGTCGTGTTAATGCAGTGTGTGTAACATTACTGATAGCCCATAAATGTAGTATTTTTTCTGTTTTAAATGATCGTTGTGGTTAAAAAAAAAAAAAAAAAAAAAATTAACAGACAGCTATCTTAGATAATGGCTAGTGTTAGCTAGCTAACGTTAGTAGTCAGGTTTGAGATACTAATTAGCTATGACAGAGCAGATTAAAAACAAGAGCTGATTTTGTAACCTAAACAATGTGATATGTGATAATACAGTGGTGTACTATGCATTTTGCTGAATTTATGGCAGACCGGGCCGCTGTTAGCTCCGCTGCAGCCATGTGAGATCTGCCGCGGACAGGGAGAGGCCCAAAGTCATCCTCAACATCGATTAACCCCGTAATATAATAAAACAACACCGAACAAACCACACATCCAGAACGGGTCAACTGCTGGGGGGTCCGAGATAGCTTACCTCGTCTCCTGACATGTTTGCTGGTTGTTAAGTAGCTGAAATCTGGCTACTTGTCTATCCTTCGATCAGTACCACACCGCTGCGCCGAAAATTTCTTGCATCAGCGTTCGAACCTCAGTACGCAAGCGTCAAGTCGCCAAATCCTGACGTAATTACTACGCGCGGCGCTTGGCATTATGGGTTGTTCAAGAGCAAACTGTTGACAAACCAGTAAACACTGAGTAAAGTGATTATTATGACACAGCTCAAGCGTTTTCTGGCAAGATGTATGTGTTTTTTATTTGTCAAATGATTGATTCTGATTTTTCTCTTACTTATGCAAAAATATTGTTTGGTATTTTGTCATATCCTGCTACCAAATCATCAATGTAATTCTGTTTTTAGCAAAATATCATATTCATAAATCCAAATTCTCCAATCACAAACCTTCTTTTCTAATCTTTAAAATTGAGCTTAAACAATATATTTCAAGTATTTAATATTATGGAAAAAAAAAAAAAAAAAAGCGATCAAAACCACTGATCTATGTAACACAATTTTTACGTAAACTGATGTATTATTTCTGCCTGTATACTTGTCCCCTGGCTATGTTCTGTTCATGTTGTTATATTAATATTGTACTGTATTGTTCATGTTTCCATTATATTCTGTATAACAGAAAATAAATATTTAATATATAAAAAAATATATTATGACACAAAGTGCTTCTACTTTGTTTAAATAAATTAGTTGAACTATAGCATTAATAAAATTATTTCTGAATAGTTATTGGAGTGATGTATCTTTATATATATATATATGTGCGTGTGTGTGTTTTTTAAGTGCCAGTATTGGAATGTAATGAGCATATTGAGTTATAATGGAGGATAGAAAATGTGAATTAATGTAATCTTTAAATCATAATGCTCATCTAATGATTCTGTGCTCAAGATGTGTTTTGTGGTCATCTGGATATTGTATTGGGCAGATCGTAAATTTAACTGTTGTTAAGACTAATTTAAAAAATTCCTTGATGGTCCACCACCTTCAATTACATGAGAAGTAGATTAACTACTATACAGAAACATCTTTTTCAGTCTAATTATTTCAGTCTCTAATTGCACTCTGCTGTTGTCTAAGGCAATTTAATACTGATCCTAAATTGGGAGAAAATTCAATATTTCTTTTTCAAGTAGGAGCCATAAAAGACTATCCTACAGCTAAACCTCCTCAAAGCTGTAAGTGAAACCCTGAGGTTGACTCCATTTTTTGAAAATTTTCATATCTTCCTAATCTGACAGGGAAGTTTACATGAGTCTACTTAATGTATGACATTTTTAATATTCTCTGAGAATCTCCCAGGTTTTTTCATGAGAACTGCAGTATATGCATTTAATATAAACCGACACATTAATCATTTCTGATTCTGTTAAATGTGTTTGTTTGAGAAGCTATAGAAATGTGTGTGGGTGTACAGGAGTTCTTCTATCTCTAAATGCAATCAGCTATAATACACATGAGAAATAAAGCACAGTTATAAAACACTGGATGTTTGTTCTGGGTATGTTTTGTTAGTGGTGGCAATGTTTGCATTTATATTTTCCTGCCTTGAATGGACAAAAAAATGTGTTCACTTTTCTATTTAACAGGATGCCACCAAGGCAGAGAAATCAGTACACTTCTGATCTTTTCATTAGATTTTTCTGAAACAAATAAAATGCTGACATTCGCCATCCTCAATCTATAGATGTATCACAGTAAAAAAGCAGAAAAATAAAGCTTCCATTACAATAAAAGAATTGAAAACTTTTAATGATTTTGCAAATAATATTCTCATCTGGATAAATAAAACATAGAAATGCAAACATGCTTGTCCATCTGTCCTCATGTTGTTTTTTTTATCCCCGATGTAAAAAATGTACATCATGACTTTGAAAAACTAAAATTAATTCTTTAAACTCCAAAACGTTGTAGATTGACTATAATCTAATCTTTTATAAACACCATCTCCCTCTTGGATGCAGTTATTAAGGTGTGACAATAGTTTATTATTATTATTATTATTTTTTAAACATTATACAGTTCAAAACAAAAACCTTTATATGAAGGACTGAGACAGACAGAGCAGGATGAAAGTGTTAGGTTAAACATCTCTCTTCTTCTAGCCGTGCGTTGTGATCTGTTTTGCGACTTCCCACTGTTGCATGCTTCCAAAACTCAACAAAACCTCTCTGTGATGGCAGAAATACATTATATAAAAAGAGACACATTTGGGATATTTACACCAAATAACTAGAACCACTGGTGAGACCGGTTTCAGGGGAAGGGAGACATTGCTGAAAGAGCAACAGTAAGGTGAAAAAGGAGGACAAAGCACGTAGCGTAAAACAAAAAGAGGAGGTTTGAAATCTCAGCTCATAGCTTCTTCAGCCAGTGCATGCGTCAGCTTTTCTCAGTTAACAAAACAGGGAGAAGAGGATTGTTACTTTTGTCAAGAAAGAAGAAGAAAACAAACATTTTTAACGCCACAAATACAGGTAAATATGTGAGGCAAAAACAGATCTTTTGACGTTTAAATTCCTGTGTCATCAAGTGACATAAACAACGCCACTGAGCCTGTAACACCCAACACCCGAGGTCTTCAACATGAACCCACTGGCCACTCAGAGAGGACCATGAAGTGCTAGCATTGGAGTAAACTCAAGGGTAAAAATATCTGGTGAAAGTGCAGCGAGAGCTTCGAAGGAGAAACGCTTTGCACTGAGCATCTGGGTGTCTTAAGGATTTGTGAAAAGGACAGAAATGAAAAAGAAGACTACAGCATTTTTGCTTTTTTGTAGTGTTACATGAAGTCAGCTCTCCACTCACACACAAAAACACTCACTCACACACACAACACCCTATCAGTCCATTCATCCCTTCTTCTTTCCTCCATGATGCAAGTATGAAGTGGTGGATGCAGCGTTGTTTACATGGCTTCCATCGCCCAGCGCTGCAGGTCCTCGATGTCGTCCTCATCCTCCTCTTTCTTGGCTTTTAGGAGGAAGAGAAGGAAAAAAGGATTAATGCCTGATTCTTACTGCATGCTGTAAGTAATAAACATATCATAACTTCGTATTCTGTGCTTTTCTTATTTTTAAGAGAGAAAATGCAATTTTGGTCTGTATGGACAACATGCAATGATAATAAGGTATTCACTTCTATATAAAAAAAATTTTTTATCATTTTTTTAAACTCACTTCATTATCCTTATAGGAAAATTTGGTCTTTGCATTTTACCCATCCTAATGCACACAGAACCTAGCATTAGCGTTATTGTTAGCGATTAACACTTTTCCCATTAGTAACAGTGAAACACCACTGAAGGTGCTCTGGGAATTTGCCATAAATGATAAAATATACAATTAAGTTTACTATACTCCTAAATATTTAGAAATTCCTCATGTATTCCAGAGTTTTCCATAGGTTTTTGGGAAGTCTAGATTTTGCTTTTACAGATTCGGAATGTTCCTGTTTGCTTAAAAACCAAGGATTTTTACGTAATATTAGGCCATTATTGTAACAATTTATTATCAAATCCATGTATGTTGTTGATTTTTACATTCCTGAAATGTTATTTCACATTTCACATGCAAAACTCCCCTTTAATTTAATTTAAGTTCAGGGCCTGTGAAGAGACACTTCAGTGCTTTAGTGTTCAGATTGCTGGCAACATAATCAATATAATTTTTTCCCAAAAACATATTTAAAAGTAAGACTGAAATTCTTACAGCTTTATAAAAGTAACACTGACACCATAATCTAATCAATTATAATGTAGACTTTTTAATCCTTCTCAAAGCTTCTCAGAGGAAACCTATCTTTACCAAGTGAGCTCCACTTTAAGATGCAGGAGCTGATACTATAAATGACAGTAAAGGAACCAGTTTTTCATCTCACCAGGTCTGGAAGGTAATGAAGTAGAAGGCACATTGGGCAGGGGGGTGGTCTCTGGTCCCCCGATCTCCAGCAGGTTTTTGTCCAGCTCCTCCTGTTCCAGCTCATCCAGTTCAGCCAACAGCTCATCCTGAGAAAACAAAACAAGACCAATTAGTGTTAAAGGGACAATAAACACCAACTGGATATGAATCTGGCTGCTTGTGTTTACATCTCAGCAGGAATAAAAGAAAATACCTGTAGTTAAGTGAATAATGTTAGGAAAGAGTACTAATTGTGTCAGGATCGTCAGTTATGAAGAAACCAATGATCTCTGTCCGCTGCTGTAACTGGTTGCAGACAGACGCCTGCAGGGGGGACTGTGGATAATGCCCTCATATATTTTGGTTTTGTTGATTTATCATGTCCTTTAAGGGAAAGTGGGACAAGTATGACTGAGGATACTGGAGGATGATTCCATTTTCTGTCTGTGTTTTGGATATATTATGTTTCAAACCTTAAATGCACAGGGTATCATTATGTCTACCTGTGTGTGACTGACCACAACTCACAGATGACTTGTTTACTGACAAAGCACATTTCTGGAACCTTTCAGTCTTTCCTTCATATACCTTAAGAAATAACAAAATGGTGCCTGAAAATCCATGCAGCCACAGTAGCAGCAACAACAAACATGTCGACCAAGCAAATGCGGCTGCATGGAACTCCGCTTCCCACAGTGCACATCACGACCGTGACTGTGAGGGAAGAGATTCAGGTGTATAATCACGGAAAGACTCATGGATTTGTGATACTTACAGGGTGGGGAAGCAAAATTTACAATGAACATTTAGTTGTTTTTTTCTCAGCAGGCACTACGTCAATTGTTTTGAAACCAAACATATATTGATGTCATAATCATACCTAACACTATTATCCATACCTTTTCAGAAACTTTTGCCCATATGAGTAATCAGGAAAGCAAACGTCAAAGAGTGTGTGATTTGCTGAATGCACTTGTCACACCGAAGGAGATTTCAAAAATAGTTGGAGTGTCCATAAAGACTGTTTATAATGTAAAGAAGAGAATGACTATGAGCAAACCATTACGAGAAAGTCTGGAAGATACTATTAAAGAAGAATGGGAGAAGTTGTCACCCGAATATTTGAGGAACACTTGCGCAAGTTTCAGGAAGCGTGTGAAGGCAGTTATTGAGAAAGCAGGAGGACACATAGAATAAAAACATTTTCTATTATGTAAATTTTCTTGTGGCAAATAAATTCTCATGACTTTCAATAAACTAACTGGTCATACACTGTCTTTCAATCTCTGCCTCAAAATATTGTAAATTTTGCTTTCCCCACCCTGTAGGCTATGACTCAGGTTTTACAGGTTTGAAAATTGGTGGTGAAAGTCATACACAGCTTTAAGTTTCTCGATAATTTGTATTACTGCTTCCATTAACGTCAAGCCACCATGTTTCAATATTCATTGAAAATGTGTGTTTGTTCCATTTGGTAACAGCTTCCACTCTCAAAATAGACAGTAAATAAAAATACAACAAGCCTTAAATATAAAGGAAGTGTCACTAACCTCATCAAACTCCTCTCCAAAGCCGACGGGTTTAGAAATGGCGTCAGAGATTTCTTGTGCCAGTTCTTGCTGTTCTGTGATGTCCTGCATTAGGTCGTCTACCTTATCGATGTCCCTGAAAAAACACACACACACACACACACACACACACACACACACACACACACATAACAGTGAGGATTTTATATGTAGTATATGAATTCTGTCAGTACAAGACTACACCGAATTTTGGGGTTAATTATGATAAATATAAATATATTTAACATACCATTCAGAATTTATAGTTTTCCTTCAATTTTAAAGGTTTTAGGATGGACAAAGGCAACCATTTTGTTTTTGTTTTTTCAAGCAAAATTGCCAAATCCTTGATGGTTCAAAAATATCACATGAATGGCCAGAAAAATGCACTTATTCCTCTTTTATTGACCAAACAGCTAGTCAGTTTAAACTACAGAGAGATCACGCATATTCAGTATTAATACAGTATTCAGTATTATTAGAGTATTAACGTAATGGTGATAATCCTGAGATTACTTAACTTCCTGGTTAAATAAAATAGAAAGAAATAACAATAACAGTTGCAATAACCCCACACCAGTCACCCTGTCATCTAGTAGATGAATTTGACTGATCTGCACTGCTTTGAATGGTGCAATACTGTTACAGGCAAAGCTATTGTCCATGTATGTATGGTGTGTTTTGCAGCTGTAGGTAACATTGTGAACTCAAGACAAATTTCCCTTTGGGACAATAAAGTGAATCTGAATCTGTCATCTCTCTTACATGTTTTCATGGGCAGACTTCATGGCCTTGGCAGCGAAGCCCATATTCTTGAGCACTTCAGTGTTGGTGTTGGCATTCTCCAGAGCCTCCCTCTGGAACTCGATGGTTGACAGCGTGCCATCGATCTGAGCGAGCTGCTTTTCGTAGCGCTTCTTTCTTTTCAAAGCTTGCAGAGCCGCTGAGCGGAGACAGATACAGAGTTGAGTAGAGGATTAATCACAAAAAAAGACTGTACAGTAGAAAATTAACTCAGTGACAGTTTAGTGAAAAAGGTAAACAGGCAGGTTTTATCTTAAAACAGAACAGTTACTTCAGAGGAGCTTTGAGGAAGTGGCAAAATACTGGTAAAAACTATTACTGAAACTATTAGTCCAATATGACTTACAATAAAGGAATAAGCATGAAAATTATTGCGATATATGTTTTACTTTTGTCTTAAGGGTATATTTCGCTTACATTCTCACCTAAAACACAAAGAAAAAGTTCCCAATTTGTTCTTTAACCTTATCTATATCATATACATTTTGATATGGAACAAACATGTTATCATAACCGTTTTAAAGGTCCTACCTCTGGATTTCTAAAATAGGCCTATGAGTTTAACGTCAGAAAAAAATATCTGATCAATCATTTTCATCCCGTTGAATAAGACCTCAGTTTGTAAAATAAGCACTAACACAAAATCAGAGTCTACAGGTGTGCTTTTATCTTGATGTATGTCTTTTACCTCATTTATGTTATTTTTGTCTAACTGCACCTTTTTGAAACATTCTAAAAGTAAAAATAACCATTTGGTGTCCTTAACATTCAATGAGGACTAAAAAGCAGCCCTTAAGCTGCAAATAAATAACAATAAGATATTTATATTGATAATTATCAAAATCAATTGACATCAAAGTAGTTATTGTGACATAATGTCGACTAGTCACTAGTAGTAGATAGCACAAGGTTTTATGCTCCTGCTGTAAATAATAATCTTCTTCCATGCTTTCCATTACATACAATTAGTCATAAATTACATCTTATTTTCCTTCACTGAAAATTACAGTGGAAACACTGTAGCCACAATAGTCACATGACTACCTCCTCCAATTCATGCACCTGATGGGTGCGGTGACACGCTGTGTTGAGTCACAGTGTCAACCTTTATGAAACTGAGAAAGGAGACAATTATTCATGCTATTCAACACAGGCAACAGGACCAAAGGTTTGTTATGTAATGCAACCACCAAACACCAACTTTAACAAACCTGCTGTTTAAGTGACATGAACACTGTAAGATACTGCTTTCTAACATGCAGTACTTTAGAATAAAAAACCTGGTATGTGTTGTATATTTGTTCAAGTGTCTTTATTTAATGTTTTACAGTGGGGCATAGAGTGAGGGGATGACATGACAAACCTGAGGGCCTGCTTTTACTTATCAAACTTCTTCATTGATCATCCCCATTTTATTCATTATTTTTATGTGTGCAAAAAAGTAAGACTACGTTAGGGCAATACGAAGATATATTTTGACAATATATGTGTGTGACAATGAAAAATTAAAAAGATAGTTTCATTTATACAGTGTCACAAACAGAACTGTTTACTACATCCAGGTGTTGTGTGTTCTTTTGTGAGGATGCAGGCAGCAAAATCTGCATGAAAGAAAAAAACACTAGAAGAGTCTGACACTGTATGGGAACATTCTGAACAGAAACTGTCCATATGGAGGCTCTAAATACAAGAAGAAGATGACTGAACACAAAATACAGTATGAAGGTTTTGATTTCTTCATTGAATTAGGATAATTACAATATATATGATATATATGGTACTCTATCTGCCTGTACATCTCATCAGTGAACATTTTATACAAAAGGTGGGCCGGGGTTAAGTTAGGCACTGTAGTGCAAAACAGTTAAGACGGAATTAACAACAACAGACATGAATGAATTAACGGCAACGATCATGAGTGAACGAACAACAAAAACCAAAGGATTAGATTACAACTGAATGACTCAGGTGTGATAAACAGGACTAGGTAAGAGGAAGACAATTACCAGAAAAGACGTCTTAGACTAGAGGGGAAAATGAGAGTAAAATAATTTCCTCATACCAGTGTCATAATATAACATGATACATACACTGTGATGAAGGATTATAGTAGTGTTCAGCTATAGCCTATGTATGTCAATGTCAGAGTCTGACTTATGAGTGTTAACAGATTATACAAAAGGCTTTTAAGTTTATTGGGGTACATCATATTACATTTACCTCTAAAATGTAGTGAAGTGAAGGAAACTTTGAATATTCAAGTACAAGTACCTTAATGTTAAACCTCTTAAGTAATAGTACTCCATCACTTCCAATCACTGGTTAAATAGTGATAAGCAGTGCTTAGTTTATGGTGTCTGACCTCTTTGACTTTAATATTACTCTATTAGGAGTTTGTGAAGGCCTACAGGTTTCAATAAACACTTCCGACCAAGGTACAAACACGCCCACTTCTTTGACAGTGATATCACGTCCTTTACATGTGTTACCGAAGTACAACCCTTGTCCTAACACAGTACTTCCATATCTATAGTATCTGTGTTTTAAGTGTGCCACACCTTATAGAATTTAGATTTTAATAAGATAAATAAAGCCACGTAAGGGAAGCCAGTGAAATTTACAGATAATAGCAAGTTATCAGATTAAATAAAGACCTCAGCTGGCACATTTTCTATAAATAAACGCTTCTATTTCGGGTGGAAACCGTGGCCGTGAGAGCAGTTACGGCAGCTCGAGAAAGTTAGCCAACTTAGCTCACATGCTAACATTTAGCTTCGGGTGGCTGGCAAATCAGCGACGACGATCTGATCATAAGCAGTGAAGCCAATTAAACAAACATATCCAGATTACTAACCTCTTTTGTTTTTTGTGCCGTTTTTCTTGGCGATTTGTAGTTCCTGTTCGATCTTTTTCTCTAAAAATTCCTGTTTCTTCGTTAGCATCTCCTCCGTCTCTCGGAGTTTCTGGATCGCCTCCTGTGGACTCGGTCCTTTCCCCCCTTTTCCTCCACCTCCAAATAGTTTACTTATCAACGACATGTCTAAGAACGTTATAATACCCTAAATATAAAAAAGCCTTCTAAATATCCGAGAAAATGAAGCTTGAGTGTCTCTTACGGTTGCTTTGCTACCTGACACTTCGCCCTAACCCTGGAAGATTGTTGATGTTTTTCTACTTCCTGGATAAGGCCCAATGACGTCATCTTGCCCGATAAAGTGGGCGTTGCTGATTGGCTCTCTGTCCCCATCTGCTGGACATGCTCAGGAAGTGCTGCAGTTGTTTCTTAACCCATACACACCCAGGACAATTTTTGGGGCAATTTCCAGAGGGTTAGGGGTTTCTCTACATTTAACCTCTCCTAAGCAATTTATCACCACTTGTTTTAATACTATCTAATGGATTTTGCCCTCTTGGGTATTTTCCTATAGCTAAATTAGAGATCATGTAGATAGATGTTCATAAAATCTATGATTCAACAAACAAAACAAATAAATATGTTTTAATATCAAACAGAGAACACTGAAAAGTAACTTTGTCTACACCAGTCATTTGTCAAACCACGTGTTTGGTAAATTAATGTTGCAACATTGATGTGCAATTCACTACAGAGCCCCTGAATGTTTAAAAATTGTTTTATAATTCTTATTCATATATAATCTTTCACCTCTGGTTCTGATTTGTTTTATCTTTAGGTTGGTTAGTTTTCATGAGCTAATGCGTAAATGTTCCAAGTTTTGCCTGGAATGTAGGGTTGGGATTTTCTCTACATTTAACCTTTCCAAAGTGATTTATCACCACTTACAGTATTATCCCCTGAATTGTGCACTTTCAGGTATTTTCCTACAGTTTATTTACTGATCATGTAGATGTTCATTAAAGCTCTGAATAAAGTCAAAGGTCCCTTTATCAAAATAGAAGAGAACTGAAGAAAAAAAACCCTTTTTCAACAAAATATTCTATATTAATTAATACTTATTATATTAAACATAAAAACAAGCATCTACAATATGTTTAATGCCGCTGAAAAGCTGAGAAACTACTTTTACCTGAATTATTTTTCATTTATTTTCAATTATAATTATTTATATAAATATTTGTATAAATACCATATTTCTTATTTTTCTTATTTCATTTCTCACTCATTTGTGTTTTTTTTAAACCTGTCCTCTTCTCGACACTTGCTTGTTGTATGTTGCTGCTGTTAACTGAAGTTTCCCCACAGTGGAATAAATAAATTCATCTTATTTCGATGTGATGATAGGGTTTATGCTTCAAACGTTAAAAATTTTTGATCAGATGTTTTTAGTTACTGGTGACTGTAGGTGTTTGAGGGTTAATATCTTGTGCAAATAACAGTGTAATAAGTAGGATAACATACAGTTAGGCGGCATTATTGTAGAATTAACCCTTTCAACTGTGATCAAGGCCCCTCCAGACATAAACCTTCCTGGATTTATTATAACTTTACTATATGAGTGATGTGTTACTAACTTATGTGTAATTTCATTTTACCCACCTTTAATTATGTAACTTTACACAGGTACAAATTCCTCAAACTTCAGTCAAAACACTTTTCACTATTGCCTGTACATGGACACACACAGACACACATTCTTTTTCCAGGGATATATAAGAAAACAGTAAACTTGTCACAGAAGCAGACAGTTGGGGGTTTATGTCTTTTAATTCATTATGATGCTACATGATCCATGGTGGTTGTTTAATTCTTTTCTTCCGTTACTACAGTATGTTAATAACTTTGCCAGTTATTTTTTTTAAGTCGTTTTATTTATATGTACATACAAAAGAGTATCCAATTACTGTGTGATTACACCGTTGTGTGACCGTATCGCTGCATGTGGTGTGAAGCGTTGATGCCTTTTCTTTTTCAATGTAGTGTATTCACAGGTCAGTCCTCCTCTCTGCTCCCCGAAGCTCCCTCAGGCAACAAAACATAGACATATTTATTCTTCTTTGTTCAATTTTTTTTTTTTTTTTTTTTAGTTAAGTGAGCTCAGATGGTCATGTGATAACCGGGATAACTCAGCTGTCATCACACAAACACCATAGTCTGACAGGAAACTAAAGAAAAAGCTGAACAAAAAGGAAACACACGAACTCAAGATGGTCCCTTTTCAAAAGACAGTCATCTTTTTTGTTTTCGCTAATATAATTTCAACACTCAGAAATAATAACAATAAATCCAGGTCATTTCATGCAGACTGCAGAGTGGACATCTGAATATAGTGCATTTGAGCATTTTAAACAACAGAAGCACCGTGGCTACATGGTAATATAAGAAAAAGAAGCAAACACCTGCTGTAATACACAATACAATATACTCTAAAATTAAACAAGGCGGCCGGAAGTTATGCTTTTTTACCATTTTTCTTTTAAGGTGGAGAATGTTTTGCAGCGGTTTACTGTTTCAAACTGGGAGATTACATCGCTTTTGTCTCATCGCTCTAGTTATCATAACCTGAGGAGGTAAACATCATAAGAATTACAGACAAAATCATAGGTGTACTTCAGTTTTTGAGATCACTAGAGAACGTCTGATTTATTGGACTTCTGTCTGTTGTGGGACTGAAATCAACACTTTTTATCTGATTTTGCAAAGACGCCCCCTTTACAGGAAATCTGTTTCCACAACAGGACTTTTTGTTTTAAACCCACTCCTCTTTCTTTGTGCTAAACCTCGACAGCCTTTGATTCCACCGTTCTGCTGTAATACATATAACAATCTACTCTAAAGTGATTTTGCAGCAGTCAATCGTTTCTAACTGGGTGATTAGATCGGTTTTCTTGTGTCACAACCTGAGGAGGTAAACACCATAAAATCCAAAACATAAATTGACATTTGAGCTGGATCACTGTAGGAACTTTTCATTCTTGGATTTACTGAATTCTAATATGTTGCAGGACTGAAATCATAAGTTTGTAATCGTATTTTCCCAAACACCCCCATTTTTCTTTCAGGAAATCTGTTCTGATAACAGGATTTTTTTTGTTTTTGTTGTTAAACCACCCTCTTCCTTCGTGCTAAAACTCAACAGCCTTTGATTTCACCATTCTTACATAAAACATTCACACAGTCACATGAGGCCTCCTGCAGGAGGAAAACAAAAACAAACAAATCAACAACATACACACACACACACACATAAATGCATGGCTTCATGTGGCTCGCATTTTTACCGGACACTGTTACAGAAGACAATACAGAGTGTTTGAGTCTGGAAAAGTCTTTCACTGAGTGCTTTTGTATGCCTCTTCTTTACAAAATGAAAAAGTGTTGCATCATAATGTGAGCGAGGAGCTTTAACACTAAAGAATTAATTATCAGTGAGAGACTTTAGACATTCAGCCGACATGAAGCCACACACCACTAACTGTTACCTGTGCAAGTTGGGGAAGATCATTTAAGAGAGAGGGATGGACGGAAAAAAATCAGATCAGAGATGGTGATTATTTCACAAAAAGAGAAAAAAGGCTAGACCTGTGACCAAACGCTTGCCCTCATGGTTTAACTTAGGATCGCCTTCCTTTGTTTTCTTTTATACATGCCATTTTCATCCAGACAAATCATTCTGATATTGCCTTAAATGTAAAAAAACAAAACAAAAAAAAAAAAACAGAAAAAAAAAAAAAAAGAAATCAACATAACTGCAGAAGACATCCCTGTTGCCATCATTGACACACGTGTCCTCCCAAGTACGGCCTCCTCCACCCGTCCGTCCATCCGTCCGTCACTGTGCTCTGTCTGTCTGTGTCTCTACAGAAGCAATTTGCCAATGATGACTCCAATGACAAAGAAGAGCACGCACAGCGCCAGGACGCGGGTGCTCAGGCCTTCGTCCCTCACGGCCGAGGTCACCATGGAGGAGGAGGAGTGAGGAGCCACTGACGCCACCTTCCTCTTCCGCAGACCATCATCCTCCTGTAGAGGGAGAACAGAGCAAAGAAACTCAGCACAAAACTCAGAAAATATCAGGCTCAATTAAAAGTCAACAACTTCATGACTGTGGGAAGGCTGAAAATGATTTTAAAAAGAGGAAGTAGATGTTTTTACCTATTAAATCTCAACATAGATTTAAGAATAATAAGGCTGACATCCATCCCGGCTAACCCCTCCCACCCCCTCCACCACACTGTAGAGGCGCTGAGGAATTCTTTCAGCACCAGACTTTATCACCCCCAGTGCAAGAAGGAGCGATATCACAGGTCATTCCTCCTCACAACCATCAGACTTTACATATTCAGTACCCCCCCCCCCCATATCACACTACACGCATGCATGTAAATATATATGTTTAATATTTAAATTTAAATATCAATTCATATAAATAGCAGATTTCTTTTTCTTCTCTTTATATTTGTTGTTTCACAAGTGTATATTTTCTATCTTCTCTACACTTTTTTGTGTTTTGCTACTGTCAACTGTGTAATTTCCCCATGGTGGGATGAACAAAATCTTGTTTTATCTGTGATTTAATAGAATATCCACTCCTATTTAAAATATCCAAAACAGGAAAAGTCCATTCAAGAATGAAACACGACCAGTTCTAGCTTCTCTTTGTGCAATAAAGGAAGTAAAAGTCTAAGAGGACACAGACTGATTCATTCTTGTGTGTCTCACCCTGATCTGTTTGTTTTCTTCCCGTAACCTCTGCACTTCCATCTGCAGCCGCTTGCACTCCTCCATGATCTTCTTGACCTCCCCGTCGTCCAGCGAGGCACTGGCCGACTTTGGCAGTACGGAGTGCTCAGTCTTAACAGGGGTGGGAGAGGAGAACACATTTTGATGCTTTCACTCTCATGCTGTGGAAAGAGAGTGGAGGGTGGGGGTGCAGTGAGACATGCAGAGACATGGCAGGGAGTGAGATGAAAGTACAACCAAATAAATCAGAAATGAATAAATAACACACATGATGGATGATACAGTGATGTGTCAATGATGGGTAGGACACTAAGAATATTTCAAATGAAAATCATTGTGTAACATGCAATGTGAATGTTTCAACCTAAGGATTATTTTCTTACAATCACACTTCTTTACATCTAAAATGTCTATGAATTACAGGATGCATATTTTTATTAAATATGATGAGGATGATAGGTTAATGTACGTAATGTAATATGTATGATGTATACGAGCACATTTTAAGAGTTGGACTTACAGTTTTGTCATTTTCTAGCGGCATGTCAAATGTACATCTCAACTTTGAATCCATCAGCTCCTCAGGTTTTGCCTCCTTCCACTTTGGACCAAAGACAAAAACATCAGGAGGAAAAAGAGAAAAAGAAAAAGGAAAAGTTAGGCCAGTATTTGGTGAAAATGTAGCGAAATCAAACCTATAAATACGATCAGGTAGATATGTTTGAAGACATTCACCAACAGTTATATTGAATTGTAAATTTGGAAATAAACTGTCACATCAGTAAGTGACACATTTGAACAAAAGCATAAGCACAACATGGGGACAACACGGGATCCTTGTCAAATAGGTTTGTTCATATCTTTGAAGCTGAGAAGAGCCAGAGCCCCAGCCCTTATGTGCATCTTCTACCATCGAGAGCATCCTGACCAGCTGCATCACTGTGGTATGGTGCCTGCATAACATCCTGCAGAAAGACCCTCCAGCACATAGTGAGAGCAGCTGAGAAGAATATTGATGCCCTTCTCCCCTCCCTTCAGGTCATTGCAGCACCCATCTCACCCAAAAAGCCCTCCATGTCGCAAGTGACCCCTCCCACCTGTCTCACAGCTTCTTCAGTCTGCTGCCATCAGGGAGGAGACTGTGGAGTCTCCAGGCCAGGACCAGCAGACTGAAGGCCCGTTTCATCCACCAGGCTGTCGGGAAGCTGAATTCCCTCCCTGCTCTGCACCCCACTTCTACCCCTCAGACATTCAAACCCTGGAATCTGACCCATACCCCCCCCCCCATGAGGACATCCACACGAAACTGCCCCCCCACACTCACACACTGATCTCAGGGACTGCTCCAGCCACTTGCCATTTTATTGCATATGTCACTTTTAATTAATAACTTGTATTAACAATTCCTCATCTGATTAACTTCACTGTTGCAGCTTTATTGTCTCCTCAACCCCCTGCTGTTTATTGTTATATTCTATATTTATAGTAACATTGTTTAGTGTTTATAGGTTATAGTTATAATCTTTTCTATCTTTTGATATTTTTTTCTATATGTTCACTTTGCACAATTAAGCTGACTGACTTTTTGATCTGATTTTGTTAAAAATGTTGTTGAGTGGTTTTAGTGGTGTTCTCACACTTGAAAGTCTGAGCCAAAGTTCATGTTTTTGTTACATTTTCAACATTTGGTTTAACTAGTTCTGTTTCCCACTTGGACTAATACATCCTGCCATCATGATCATCTATATATGCTGTGTTTCCCTTCATATCCCGCTGAGCATCAGACATCGACATGCATTGAGGCCGATTTTCGACTTCATATGTTCCGTTTTCTTCTTTTGTTTTTTTGCAACAATAGCCTTGCGTAACTTCCTGACACTGGTGTAGAAGTCCTAACTATCCAAAAAGTGTCTTCACAGTGTACATGATGTACTGTGAATGCACTGGATCCCAATAGAGGCCACCTCTTTTGGTTTATTAGAGATTTAACACAAATCTGGTTCGGATTTAACTAGAAATACTGAAAATCCAAACCAAATGAGGTGGGTGGGTTTAAATATTTCCAGTGCATTGGAAATGCCCGGTAGAGGTAAGACTCAAGATCTCGAAAAGAAGGTGGCTTGTAAAAGGCACATCTCTATCATGTTGCACTACAAAACAATTTTCCCAATTCAGTTAAATAAAATATCTATTTATAAATAAAATTAGGCCTAATGCAAAATGTTACAATAACAAATTTAAAGAAAAAAAGCATTACATCACACACATCTTTAAGCGGTGATTTATAAGACAAAACTGGTTCCGTAAGCCTCATCTCCTCAAACAGGTTAAGGGTTTCTATTGGCAACAGATCGCTCTAAGCCACGGTGAATAACATGAAGTCGACCCAGTAACAGCCAGATCAGGTTGACGTAGGGTGATCTAAGGTCAACTGGCTCATAAGATGTAGCTTGGAGCCAGACCCAAATATGTTTTAAAAGTGAAGAGTAAAATCTTATAATCAAGTCTCAAATAAACAGAGAGCAAACAGCTTAACAAAAAAAAAAGCTTGGGGTGATGTGATGTTTACTTAGTTCTTGTGGAAACATGATGAAACCTGACAAAGAGCATAACTACATCTCATGTTGAGGTACTCACAACTCCTTCCATGTCAGTCATGTCGTATGGAGCCAGCAGGGACTGCACCATGAATTTGTGTTTACTCTTTTCATTCGGGTCGTAGTCGAAAGGTTGCAGCATAACTGTGAACAAAAATTAAATGCAAAGATTAACTTTGGAGAAACAGCTGCGTTATGCATCATTATATCATCATTAAGTCAACAGTGTACAGATGAAGTCCGTCAAAGCATATTGCTGTACTTTGGTGGACCATGATGTGTATAGAGTTTTATGAGGTCAGGGTTCACATCCAAGTAGGAAAACATCATGTATTATTGTGGATTCCTCTAAATGCTACAGTGTGCATTATGAGCTGGTCATATCAAATCAAAATAATATAATTTGTCTGTTTTACGTTTAATGATGGAAAGTTTGATGTTGGTTTGTTAAAAGGTAAGTAGTTGTGTTCTAGGAGTGAATCAGCAGCAGTTTGGTATTTAGTTTATTTTTATTAGTATGGGTCAGAGAGACTGGTTGTGGAGATGCCAAAACTTAATGATACCAAAAAACTATGTTTAAAAATCAAGTTGTGGAGGTTGCGACCCCCAGCATACCCCATGGTAGCCCGGCACACAACCCACGCAGACAAACTAGACTGACGAGTTTTGCATGACTCTACCTGTATTTATGCCAAACAAAGTCACAGTTTGGCAAAAGAAACCTCACAAAACAACGACAGTATATATCTCTGGGTTCAAGGGATTTTTTCCTAATAAATCTGTGTTTGAGAAATCTGACCCCCTCCACTCTCAAAAAACCTTTTCTTTACCTATACTAACCTTAATACACCATAGTACTGCTGAAATTGTGACATTTACAGCATATGTTGAAGGGTTTTTTTGCTGGAGTAACCTGAGCTGAGCAGTGTGAAGCAGTGACATGATCAGCCATGTTTTTAATTTGATAAAAATGTAAAATTACCCAAAGTTTAAAGCAAATAAGTCCTACTTCAGAGAGTGAAGAACTTAGTGGCTTTGTGCCCACAGTACTTTTGGACTTCTTACTGATGTCTTGGTATTAGTGAGATCTCAGCCTTCATTAAAGACTTTGTGATTCTACCATCATCTCTGAGTTAAAGATTGAAGTTATTACTTACCAGAAATATTGATGGAGGTCCCAGCATCGATGATGCCGCTGTTTGGGCGCACACAGTATCTGCGTGGTGCAGTCGTCTTGACTTTGAAACACACATTTCTATCTGTGGGGTTGGTGAGCTTCAGAGTGGCAGTGACGACATCTGTGAACGGTCCTGAAGAAGAAACAGAGGAGAAGCGTATGGGTTCACTGTGTCGTCTGGAAGCTCACATATTTGTTGACACTGTGTGCATGGAATTGTTTCCATGTTAAGTGAGCACTCGTATGTTTCAGCAGAACCTGTTGAATA
The DNA here is from genome assembly GCF_902148855.1 of Sphaeramia orbicularis. NCBI lineage: Eukaryota > Metazoa > Chordata > Actinopteri > Kurtiformes > Apogonidae > Sphaeramia > Sphaeramia orbicularis. Next base: position 16,113,389 of record NC_043963.1, on the reverse strand, counting down.
AAGTGTGTACTAGATAGTGTTTCTACACAGGGTGGATATGTTAGCAGTGTCTGTGAAAGACTGACTCTGCAGAGCCTGCCATTAAACATTAAAACAGTTGGAAAGAGCTCCAAAGTGTGCAAGCATTTTTTTTTTTATTATTCATGCAAGCACAAAACTGTACAACAGAGTGCTGCAGAAAATCTACTACAAAGGTTTGTTTTTGAGTGCTTTCTTTTTACTTGTACAGCATCTGATTCCTGCATGTCCTCATAAGACAGTATGACTCATCTTTACAAAAGAAATCATTATAACATACATTTCTGATTTGTTACTCTTTGTCAAATATGGGTGAAATTTTTACATATATGTGTGTGTGTGTGTGTGTGTGTGTTTTTTAAGGTCATATTGACAGTAAGCTGTTATTCAGGGCTTATATGACTAGTTCCTCCATTTTTACAAAAACATGATACAAGATCATATAAAACAAGTTGTACCACAACATATTGATCAAAACAATATCAAAAATCTAGCAATTTTAGCCTCTCAAATGTTATAAGAAGAAGCCCTTTTAAATTATACCTGATAGTAAACTGAATATTGTTTAGTTTTATAGTTTTATACTGATGACTAAATTAAATAGACACTCTGAAAACATCAGAGTGCCTCAGGCATTTTCCATTGCTTTGTGATACTCCAGGAACTAAAAATTACAAATGTCAAAATAAATGGTAGACTGATAAACAAAACAATCAGTTACATTCCCATAAGATCAAATCATTGCAGAGGCCAGTTTATAGGTTGAGTAAGTGATTTTAATCCTACACACTAATTAATTCAGTGATTATCTCCTCCTGGGATATTAGTTGAAACGAGAAATCTATGTTTTTACACAGCCTTGGTTTTGTAAATGGGAAAAAACAGAGACCAATAATTTGTGGAGCTCACAAACTGGAACATTAGGGCTGAGCTATGGCTCATTTATAGCCTGCAGTTAATGTCATAATGATGCACCGTCCAATTTCAGTTAATCATATCAATATTCATTCTCAGTCCTGTACTGAAACTTTAATTTGACTCTTCTAAATCACATCTCATCTAACATTTCATAGACTTTATTTCCTTTGCAGTGTATGCAGCTGTCTGTAAAGAAAGCAGTTGCTGTGTTGTTAAACATCACTGATCCAACCCTCCTTGTGGATATGCACAAATGCCTCGATTCATAGTCCCCCAAAGATCAAAACCAGACACAGCTGTGATGTCATAAGGTGTAGAAAATATATATTTAAAGATCTATTTCATTGCTGTCTAAACAGGAAGTCGCTATATCAGACTGGGTGATAACTAATGTATGACAATTGTTGCAGTATACTTTATCTTTATATGAATATGGCAAATGTTCTCCCAACATACAATTTAATTTCAGTGTTCCAATAGAGCCATGTACCATAATTTGCAACACACATGTACATGTTGCAGACCAGTAGCTTGTGGAAATATGATAGTATAGCCCTTAGCTTACTTCAATAATGTGACAGTTTGTCAAGGGATCCCACTAATGGGTATTTTATCAACATAGTATTTAATTTAGATGTGTTAGGGGTTTTGAGTCATTACATTACAGAAATCTGTAAAACCATCTTCTGCATAAATATTCAAGGACCATCAGAGATCCTTTGAGTATACAGAATGTATGTAGAATTATTTGCTCTCATGTGACACCTGAGTAACCGACAACCCATTTTAATAAGTGAATCGGTTGGAAAACTCAACACTCCAACCATTACAATATAAACAGTGGCTCAGAAATATAGCCCAGGTATGACACATGACTTCGGTAATTTTAAACTGGAAATTCCTGCTTGTTTTCAAAACTATTGACTGTAAAGGGCTCAATCATTGCCTGCTTTGCTCGGGGCAGGTAAAATATCATATCTCATCAACTTAATCAATCAAATTTCATTTATATAGCACCAAATAATAACATAAGTTATCTGATGGCACTTTACATATAGAGCTGATTGAAACCAGACTCTCAAGCCAATTTACAGAACCCAACAGAATCCGCCACAATAATCCTTAATAAATCTAGAAGGTAAAGAAAATACACTAATCTCCTCTATGATAAGACTTGCACATGCATAATTAGCATAACTGATTTTAGGCTTTGCCATTTGATGATTGCTGAAATGAAACAGTCAGGCTAAGGGGAAGTTAAAATTAACTTGAGGCGGTACATTAGTGACTAATTTGTTTGAGGAAAAAACTCACATGTTGATTCTTGCTGTACTGTACTATACAAGCAGCCTCACTGTGCCTTGTGCATTTATCAGGAGATGAGTGGGTGTATGCATCTTCCTCCTGGCATATTTTAACATCCAAAGCTCTCCAATAATCAATCAGTACACAGCCCACTACTGACTGAAACCATCACTTTAGGCCATCACTTGACCCATTTCTACAGAAATATTAAACCCAGTGGCATTTATCCCTCAGAATAGAGACATTTGTTCAGCTCAGCCCCCATTTTCACAATAATTCGAGCTGAATATAGAAAAGCTGGGAAGGAATTCAGGTTGCACAGTAAGAATAGAAGGCAAAGCTCTCAGTCACAGCTTAAAACATTGTGAAACAAGCATGATTAAGGCTAAGCAGACCACCCTGACTATAGAAAATACTGGAAAAGACAGTTATTGGCTGCGGGTGTTAGCAGGAAGACCAGGGTAGAGGTGGATATGTTGTATCACATCACATCAAGCTGTCAGATGCATTGATAATAGACTAATCACATGAAGTTAGTGATTAAATAATAGATTAGGGACGGTGGGCCTGCACTGACGCTGCAATGACAGTTAGCTGTTAGCTTAATGCTACCTAGCTAGCGCATTAGCATCGTCGTTTCACCTGTCATCGTCACCACTACACTGTTAACCACAGCCGGCTTTATCCGCTTATTTAAATAAAAGCAACGACAAATAGGGTCATATTAACATTGCTCAAGGGCTTTATGGTGAAATCAATTATCAGTTTTCGCGTACGGGTCCTGGTTAGCTCCGTAGCCCCGGCCCTGCCCTCTGCTGTAAACGTTACCTCTGAATTTCAGTTCGTGTTGTGGCTCTAGCACCAGGACTTGTTCTGGTCTGGCCATGTCCCAGAGCGTCTTCCAACGATGTTACCGCAGGTAGCCCACAGAGGAGAGGAAAGGAGGCGGCAAGGTGAGGAGAGGAGGCTGGCTCCCGAAGAAACAACCCGGTCGTCCAAGGTTTTTCAACGGGAGGGAAGAAGACGGTGAAGGAGGATGATTCCAAATGCACCACCACTCGAACTGACTGGCTGGCTGGCTGACTGACTGCCACCGACAGCTGCTGGGGGCTAGCGTGCTAATGCTAACGCGGCTAACAGCGATGGAAAGACAGGAACGTGACGTCAGACGTACAGGCGGGGCCAAGATGGGACGTCGCTGATTAAAAAAAACAATCGTTCACGTTTTAACGTATTTTAATTTAATAACGACATTTTTTTAAAAGAACTATGGCCGGTAAAGATTACTTTCTGATCAATAATATTACGCTATATACTTTTATATAACCTGCAGGGAGTGTATCGAGTGTTTAATTGCCTTGAGGTTAGGGTAAATAAAACCACAAATTTACATAGATTTTCCTATTTATATGTAGGAATTTATTATAGACCCATAATCCTACTGGTTTAATGCAAGATCTTCAAGCAACCTTAATTGTACATATGATTTTTTTAAAATTAAAATATGATTTTTAATCCTGAGTAAATTCAGAACATGAGGGTGAAAATGACCCGCATTAGTTTAAAAAAATGTTTTTCTTAGAATTATCCAAATAATCAGGATTTCAAGAAATGTATCATGTTAGCATTTATTTGTATTATTTTTTACTGTACCTCTAGTGCTTGTATCTATGATAAAATTAAAAATGTAATAAATATAATAACTGGAATTATGCTATAAAATATGTTGTTTTAACATTTTACTTAAGTATTATGACTTTGGCTAAAAAAATTAATCACCAGGATGAAAGTCAACAATATAATTATTTTTTGAAAGAGAAACTCTAATTATATTTTTTAAATTTTCAACTTACCATTGATCCTTGCATCTTGAGACATCTCTTTAAAAATTGTTGATAAAGGAAACCAGTAAGAATATTTATTTATTTTATCAATACATGTGTAGTATTAATTACAGGGTAGCTCAAATCCTCCTATAGTTCTTCACAAACCTACAAATGCATTTAATCAGAGCTTATTTACTGCACATA